>NC_079203.1:11741912-11809412 GCF_026745355.1 Beta vulgaris subsp. vulgaris
TCCTTAGCCTCTTCTTCCTACAATTGACAAAACCCACATTGCACATTAACCATTTAATTCAATTAACAAAACAAAAGTAACTTAAAAACAAAATTAATCCATACCTAATTAACCACTCAAATGGTGGAGAAGAGAAGAAAATAGAAGAGAAGAGAAGAAACTAAGAAGTGAATTGTGGTGCGCAAGGTGGTGGTGCGCAAAGGGGGTGGTGCGCAAAGGGGGTGGTGCGCAAGGGGGTGGTGCGCAAGGGGGGGTGTTGCGCAAGGTGGTGTGCGAATTGGGGGGTGGTGGTGCGCGAAATGTGGTGCGCGAAGGGGGTGGTGGTGCGCGAAATGTGGTGGGCGAAGGGGGTGGTGGTGCGCGAAATGTGGTGCGCGAAGGGGGTGGTGGTGCTCGAATTAGGGCAGCAAAGTGGTGGTGGTGGTGGTGGTGGTGCAACACTCGAAGAGAAGTGAAGAGGGAAAGTGGGAATATCGCACAACTTGGGGTAGTAAGAAGTGAAGAGAGAGAAAGTGGGAAAATGAAGTAATAAGGCGCGCATGCATAGAAGATATCGAAAAAAAAAATTGATAGTAGGGCTGCGCTAGTTTCAAAAAAGCGCAGCCCTTCTGTAAGTAGGGCTGCGCTTTCTAAAAAAAGCACAGCCCTTCATACAAAAGGGCTGCGCTTTTTTTTAGAAAGCGCAGCCCTTCAACAATAGGGCTGCGCTTTTTTAAAATGCGCAGCCCTACTTGCGCAGCCCTTCTGCTTTTTTCCCCTAGTGTTTCATACTTTCCGTTCGTTATTTCCTTTAATTCGTGCTATTTTCTTTTCTTCTCCAACTGCTCTTATGGCACCTAGCAGACGTAGCATTAGGACTTTTGAAAAAAATCAAGAAAAGTCGAGAGGGAAAGAGAAAGTTATGGAACAGAGGAGTGAGAATGAAGACGAATTGTCTACAATGTCAGAGGAGGATATGTTTAGGTTTTTAGACTTAAGGAATTTGCCCGAAAGTACTGTTATTAGGAATGTCGAGTCCGATGAACCACCAGAAACTTGTCCCCCCAAATGGATGGTACTCTATGAGTACCCCTTCAAAATAGGTCTGAGACTTCCCTTCACCCCCCAAGCAAGGGACCTGATGCAAATTTACCAGATCAGTCTTGGGCAGATTATGCCCCAAGTCTGGCGGATTCTGAGCGTCATCGACAGGGTGACGGCGTCATGGGAAGAGGCCTTCACCCTTCACGACCTACTGCTATATTACGAAATTAGGGTCAAGGCAAAAAATAGAATAGCCCTGCATGCGAAAGCGAGGTTAGAACCTATGGTTGGGGGAGTTCAGTCAAATGACAGAGGTTGGAAAAACATATTTGTGTTTGTGAAGAAGTCGTCGCTAGGGGAAGCTGGGACGTCTCTGGTTAGCGGCTGGAATACTGAAGGTGTGTTTATTTTTAGTCTTTTTACATTCGTGTTGCGTCGTTAACACTACTCTTACATCGTTCCTCCTACAGGTCTGAACCCCAAACTACTGTCGCATCGCGACGAGTCTCAGAGCCTCTGCGACAAATTTTTGAAAGTACCAGAAGAAGACAGGCAGTTCAGAAGAATTCTATTTGCTTCTCAAGACAGTTGCTCGTCCATGGCATCAGGTTAGTTTATCTATTTCTTCCGTTTTTTTGTGTTGACCCTTGAGTTTTGAAGATGACCTAACCACAAAATACATAGTATATTTTATTTATGTTGTTGCAAGGTAATTCATGCTCGAGCTAAGAGAATACTTGATTGAAGATTAAAATGGAGAATTAATCAAGATCGAAGTAAAAATGTTTGAGTGATAAAGAATCAAGCATGGAATGAAGATTAGAATACATTAGGGTGTATTTATTATCTTCATGTTAAAGTTGAGTAAAAGCTTATTAAGTTCGTGGTGAATTCTCAAAGGAACTTGGTTCTGTTCCCATGAAAGGAACAGACCTGACACTATAGGAACAAGGTTAGGAACAAGACATTAAAACTATTTAGGAACTCTAAGTGTCTCTAATTTGTGCGCCTAATAATATGCGCCCAATATAGTTGTTAGAGTTTTTAGGGTTGTTTACTAAGATCCACTATTTTAGGAATTAGTTTAAGTTTGTTAGGAAAAGATTTTAAAAAGATTTTCTGATTTTATTTTAACCAATTTTCAAATCTTATCTTTTTATCTTTATCTTTTATATTTTATTTAAAAGATTTCAAAAATAATATCTTCCGGTTTTTCAAATGTTTCGGATTTTTAAATATAAAATTGTTTTCGTTTTATAAAGATTTTAAAAAGATATTTTTCCTAAAAACTAGCTAAAGTAATATTTATTTATTTCCTAAAACTGATTACACGCCTAAAGATACTGCTACACGTTTTGTAGTTAGTGGATTTAGTGGCTTAGTTAATTATCCTCCAAGTATTTAATTAAATTAAATGAGTTAATTATCTCCAAGTTTTGAAAACCACGTAATTGTTACTGCTTCTATGGATGAAGTAGTGGATTAGTGGATGTATTACTGACATGGAATAATTAATTTAATTTAATTAATTAATTAAAATCATGGAGACATGTGATAATGGTCTAATTAGTGGAGAACATGTCTTGTCTTAATTGTCTATAAATAGGCGCCTAATCTTTGACAATTTGTGTCTGACTTTATTATCAATATGTGTGTCTGACTTAGTTAATTTGTCTTAGTTATCTAAAGGTCAGTGCCTTTTCCTTAAGAGAATTCATACTTACATTAATCGAGTTTTTATCTCTTCCATTGTTTTACAAAGTGTATTTTTGAGAAAAAGGGTTTGAGTGAACTCTTGTAAGTGTGAGAAGCTTTGAGTGAAGCAAGAGAAAGAGAAAGAAAGGAACTTCGAGTGAAGTTTGAGAGAAACGTCAGTTGTGGGAACTGTCGTTGGGAACTTGAGTTGAGTGACTTAAGTTGAGAATCGAGAGAAAAGTAATAGGTTGTAATCAGAGTTGTTTTGGCCTATTATAGTGGAAATTTGTTTAAAATCCCTTGTGGTCGAGGTTGTTTCTTCCTACTAGGCCTAGGAAGTTTTTCCTCGTAAATCTCTCGTGTTCCCATTGTTTGTTCCCAAGTTTACTTTTAATTCCGCAAAAAGTATAGCTTATTCTCTCACTATAATTCACCCCCCTCTTATAGTGCTCATATTATACAACAATTGGTATCAGAGCGGGAACTCTAATATTAGGAAACCCTGTTGAGTTCAAGATCTTGAAAAATATGAATACTAGAGAGAAACTGGAAGAAGGGTACTCTACGCAGAGGCCACCAATGTTCAATGGTAAGTTTTACACTTACTGGACAAAGCCGACAATTACCAGGTATGGAGAGTCATAGAGGTAGGTGATTTTGAAGTCACTACCACTAATGACAAGAATGAGGTAATTCCTAAATCTATATCTGATTTTGATAAAGCGATTTCGAAAAGATGGAAATTAATGCTCTTGCTATAAAACTGCTTCATTGTGGTCTTGGACCTCATGAACACAATCGTGTCATGGGATGAAAACCGCAAAACAAATTTGGGATCTTCTTGAAGTCACTCATGAAGGTACGAGTGAAGTTAAGAGATCAAAAATAGATCTTTTGATGAACCAATATGAACTTTTTCAAATGAAATCAAAAGAGTCTATCCAAGACATGTTTACACGCTTTACTAATATTATTAATGAGCTAACATCTCTTGGAAAGTGATTACATCTGAGGAACAGGTACGAAAGGTCCTAAGGATGGCTAAGGTAACTGCCTTACAGGAAACTAAGGACTTTACTAAGTTCAATTTGGAACAACTTGCTGGTTCCCTTATGACTCATGAGTTGCAATTGGACAATGAGAATGGAGACATGTCCAAGCAAAAATCGATTGCCTTAAAAGCTGATGAAAATGAAGAATCAGAAACTGATGAAGAAGAATCCGCTCTCATGGTCCGAAAATTCAAAAGAATGTTTAGGAACATGAAGAATGGAGATTACAAAGGTAAGAATAAGAAATATTCTAACAAACTTGTTTGTCATAAGTGTGGCAGCTGAGCACTTCATCAAGGATTGTCCCCAATGGGAACAAGAAAAAGGCAAAGGAAGGGAACGAAGCAGAGATAGGAACAAGGAATACAAAATCCTATACTCGATCTGACATGAAGAAAGCTATGGTTGCTGCATGGGGAGACTCTGACTCCGAAGAAGAAGATGATCCTCAACCAAATGAGGAGACTGCAAACTTCTGTCTTATGGCTCTTGACAATTCCGAATCTGATGAAGAGATTGAATCTCTTGAGGCAAGTCTAGACACCATCAAAACTCGTCTTAATTCTTTAAGTAAAGAAAAATTATTTGAGTTTATTGTTGACGCTGTAAATGATTGCAAAGATGAGACATTAAACTAAAACAATGTCAACATGCTTTAATGTGCAAAGGAACATACCTCTTGGCTTAAAAGTGTTCGAATTGATATTGAGAAAAGATTTTTCGAGTTGTTTGACAAAAATCTTAAATTAAAAGAGGATTTCGAAAATCTTAAAAATGAGAACTACTTGTTAAGTCTTGAGTTATCACAATAAAAGAGTTTGTTCCTGAAGTAAGTTCATTTGACATTAAGTCAGTTCCCTTGCAAAGTTTCAAATCTGAAATAAACGAATTGAAAAATCATGTTTCATTTTTGGAAATTGAAAATAATGAACTTGTAGGGGAACTGCACCAAATGAGAAATGAAAAGAAAATGCTACCTATTCCAAACTGGATTAAGAACCCTCAAACAAAACGAACGAAGGTCTTGGTTTTAATCACAAAAAGAAATTTGAAAAACCTAAAAAGAGATTGATTTACCAAGTGATAAAGTTTGTATGTTTTGTGGGAACACTGGTCATTTTAGGAACTCTTGTCCTAAAAGACTTGGTCGCATTAATGAGAACTTGGAAACAAGTAGAGTAATTTGGAAAAAGAAATCTATTGTTCCTGAAGGAAAGGAACCCAAGAAAGATTGGGTTCCTAACTCTAACAATTAGTTTTCTTGCAGGTTGGAGTGAGGGGGAACAACACATGGTACCTAGACAGTGGTTGTTCTAAGCATATGACTGGAGATAAATCAAGATTTCTCTCACTCTCAGCCTATAATGGTGGAAGTGTGACTTTTGGTGACAACAAGAAAGGTAACATAGTTGCCATGGGCAAAGTTGGTAAGTCATCGTCACATTCCATAGATAATGTTTTTCTAGTTGATGGATTAAAGCATAACTTGTTAAGTATTTCCCAATTCTGTGATGAAGTTTAATAGTGAAAAATGTTTAATTGTCAACAATAGCACAAAGGATATCATTTTGGAAGGAACAAGGAAAGGGAACACATATGTTGTGGATCTCAACCTTGTTCCCAAAACGAATTCACATGCCTTAGTGTTATTGATGATGATTCATTTTTATGGCACAAGCGTCTAGGTCATGCTAGCTTTTCTTGCTTGACAAACTGCGTTCTAAAGAACTAGTTTTAGGTTTACCCTTCATAAGTTTCATTTAGATCATGTTGTGATGCATGCGCAAAGGTAAGCATGTTAGGTCCTCTTTCAAGTCCAAGAATGTGGTAAGTACCACAAGACCTTTAGTTAATTCATATGGATTTATGTGGACCTATGAGGATACAAAGTAGGAGTGGAAAGAAATAGTGTTGTATTGTAGATGACTTCTCTAGATTTACTTGGGTTATTTTCTTTCTAGCAAGGACGAGACTTATGATGAGTTCCTTGTCTTTGCAAAGAAAGTTCAAAATTTGAGTGGTCAAAATTCTACACCTTAGATCCGACCATGGAAAGAATTTGAAATTTAAGTTGATGACTTTAGCGAGACAATGGTTAGATCACAATTTCTCGCCCCTAGAACACCTCAACAAAATGGTGTTGTTGAAAGGAAGAATAGAACATAGAAGGAATGGCTAGGACTATGTTGATAGCTAGTGGTCTTCCTAAAACTTTTGGGCAGAAGCTGTGAATACTGCTTGTCATATTATAAATCGGCCATGGTAGACCTTTATTAAATAAAACTCCTTGAGCTGTATTTTGGTAAAAAGCCCAATATTACATATTTCAGAACATTTGGATGTAAATGTTTTGTTCATAATAATGGGAAACAAAATTTGGAAAATTTGATGCTAGAAGTGAAGAAGCTGTATTCTTAGGATATCTTCTAGTAGCAAGCTTATAGAGTTATAATAAAAGGTCTATGTGTGTAGAAGAAAGTGTGCATGTTATTTTTGATGAAACAGATAAATTTGATGCAAGCACACAGGTTGAAGATGACTTCGAAATAGGATTGACAAAAGATCAAGTCTTATTGATGAGACTTTGGAAGACGAAGTCATGGGAACAAAGCCAAGGGAACAACATCATGTTCCTGTTCCCAATGAGGAGAAGAAGAACTAGTGATGATACACAGTGAATGAATCCACTATTGTTGAACCTGGTTCCCAAGACAGGGAAATGAAGATGATCAAGGAAACAAGTTTCCATCCAGGATTTCCAACCAAAGCCTTGGAAAACTCATCGTTCCCATCCTGTGGAACTATAATCAGTGACATAAAAAGGGAACTCAAACGAGATCTCAATTGAAAATTTTTGTGCTTTTCATGCTTTTCTTTCATGTTGGAACCTGGAACATGAAGAAGCTCTCACTGATGCTGATTGGATCGTAGCAATGCAGGATGAACTTCATCAATTTGAAAGAAACAAAGTTTGGCACCTTGAACCTAAACCTAAACATAACAAGGTTATTGGTTTAAAGTGGGTGTTTAAAACAAATTGATGAGTTCGGAACATATAAGAAACAAGGCCAGGTTAGTTGTGAAAGGATACAATCAACAGGAAGGATTGATTATGAAGAAACTTTTGCTCCAGTTGCAAGATTGGAAGCAATTAGAATTTCATAGCATTTGCTGCTTCATGGGTTTTAAATTGTATCAAATGGATGTAAAATGTGCTTTTCTAAATGGTTATCTTAATGAGGAGGTATTTGTAGAACAACCTCCAGGTTTTGAAAGTAAAGAATTTCCTAATCATGTCTTTAAGCTTGACAAAGCTCTTTATGGGTTAAAGCAAGCTCCAAGAGCATGGTATGAAAGACTTTCTAAGTTCCTTCTTGAAAATGAGTTTAAAAGAGGAAAATTGGATCGAACCTTGTTTTTAAAATCAAAAGGAAAACATTTATTAGTTGTTCAAATATATGTTGATGATATTATATTTGGTGCCACTAATGAATCTTTGTGCAAGGACTTTGCTAATCTCATGAGTAAAGAATTTGAAATGAGTATGATGGGAGCTCAACTTCTTCTTGGGGTTGCAAATCAAGCAAACAGAAGAAGGAATCTACATCCATCAACAAAAGTACATAAAGGAACTATTGAAAAAGTATGGTTTGGAAGCATCCAAAGTAATCATACACCTATGGGAACTTCAACCAGATTGGATGAAGATTCTATAGGAACAAGTGTGGATCAAACCAAGTATCGAGGTATGATTGGCTCATTACTATATCTAACTGCAAGTCGTCCTGATATTGCTTTCAGTGTAGGGTTATGTGCAAGGTTTCAAGCCAATCCAAAGGAATCTCATCTCACAGCTGTGAAGAGAATCCTAAGATACCTCAAGGGAACAGATGATTTAAGCCTATTCTATTCGAGAAGTGATACCTTTGAATTAAAGGATTTGCGGATGCTGACTATGCAGGAGATCTGGTCAATAGGAAGAGTACATCAGGTATGGTTCAGTTCCTTAGTCATAGTTTAGTTTCTTGGAGCACCAAGAAGCAAAACACAGTTGCTTTATCTACAGCTGAGGCTGAATATGTTGCAGCAGCAGCATGTTGTTCCCAAATGCTATGGATAAAACAACAACTACGTGACTATGGAATTTACTTTGAATGTGTTCCCATCTATTGTGATAATACTAGTGCTATTAGTATTTCTAAAGATCCCGTGCATCATTCAAGAGTCAAACACATCCATATTAGGCATCACTTTCTGAAAGATAATGTTGAAAAGGGTCTTATTAAAATGGAATTCTGTGAGACTGAACGTCAAATTGCAGACATTTTCAAAGCCCTTAAATAGAGATAGGTTTGAGAAATTGAGACTTGAACTTGGCTTAATCAAGTTGAAATGATTGCTACAATATTCCCCTTTGTGTTAATTCTTTGGCATTATGTTTGGATGTGCATATTCGATGTTTTTATTTGCTTAAATACATCACAATCTTATATGATTATTTCATGTGTATAAGTAAAAATGTCTGAAAACTGCTCACCAATGTCCAATAATATTCCCCTTATTGTTCATAAGACAATTCTATGCCTTAAGTGATGACAAAGGATTAAAAGAATTAATGTTCCAAAGTAGCAAATTTTCTTGTTTCCATTCATTGTTCCCAAACGCTGTTCCCAACGTACCAAGTTTAGATTTTTTTTTTTTCAAAATTTAAAAAATCCAAAAATATTCTGTTGAGATTTTTTTCTCTTAAAAATCTGATTTTTCCTTATATCTCTCAAGTTAGTTGAAGATATTTTTTTAATTAGTAGAAGATTTTTTTTCTTAAAACGTGTACATACACGGTTTTATTATTTCTTTATTCTCTTCCTTAAACAAAAATTAATTTTGTTTTCTTCTCATAAAACCGAAATACCCTCACAAACATGAATCCAAAAATCTTTATCACTCTCTCTCTCCCACAAACCGAAAAACCCTCTCCTTCCTCCATTAAATTGAATCACCTACCCCATGGATATTTCTCCAATTCATTCACAAAATTCTAAGGAAAAAGGAAAACATGAGAAGAACGTTGAAATGGAGGTTGGAAGATCAACATGCAACAATGAGGGGGAATCGATGTTCCGAGAGAGGAACAACAGTTGCTCGAAAAAATCCACGGCATCTAGGTATGTCATGGACTTTTTATTGATGTTTCTTGGTGAAAAGAGTAAATTTTCGTCAATTGCTCAATATGATCAAGTTTCAAGGTTGGGAGCATCTTTTTGTGAAATTGTTATGGAAATAGTTTATTCCTAAATTATGGACGAATTTTGTGAAAACTTTTCCATGATGAAGAAGGAAATTGTTCACTTTGGTAAAGGGAACACAAATTGATTTTAATGCTAAAATTTGGGTAAATTGCTTGGTGTTCCTGAGAGGAACTGATGTTTATTTAAGAAACAACGTGGTTCCTATCCATTTTCGGATATCTCTTTTGATCAATTGATTGTTAATATGGTGGTCAAAAGGGAAAAACATTTCTTGATCATAATCTTCTTTCTCCCTACACAAAATTTATTTCACATCCTAAAGAAAGCTTATTGCCTCGTCTTTCTAAACGTGCTCAAGTTAGCATGTTGGACTTATTTAATATCATTGTTTAGCCTCTCATAAACACATAAACTTTCCCTCTTTAATGATTCAACATTGAGTCATTGTATTGAAAATGGTTTTGTTGTTGGTATGGGCTTAATAACCGAAATCTCTTAAGTTCAATGTGAAAATTTCGGGAACTCACCATTGGTGTATCTACGGGAAATATGTTGAATGTGCGTGCCTTGAATAATTGAATGTTTGTGTTGTGAATGGAGAAGTAATCAAGGGAAGGGCTAACCTTGATGATGATGAGGATGATGAGTATATGATGATGTGGAAGAAGAAGAAGAAAAAGAAATTGAAGAGAAGAAAACGAAAAATGAAAAAGAAAAGAAAAGAAAACGAAAAAGAAAAAGAAGAAGCTAAGAAGAAAGGGAAGAAGGTGGTTGAGAGGTGGTGAAACCGGTTACAAAAGCACTAGACTAGTCAAGAGGTTCAAAACATGAAAGTGCTTAATTTTCCTTTGCTTGATGCAGATGAAAGTTTTGAGGAAGATGAAGTTAGGTGATTGATAGGGAAGATTATGAATCTAACCTTCCTCCTTCTAGGGAACCGACTCCTGTTCCATGGAAACCAATCCTCCTTTTCCTCCATCTCCACAAAATCTGTCACCTCTACCAGCACCACAAAATGATCCTATCCCTCCCTACCTCAAAACCCTCCTGTTCTGTTCCTAAAGTAAGGAAACAGATGTTTCCCATTCAGAGGAACAACCTGCTGTTCCCAAACCTAAGGAACAACAGCCGCAACCAATCCTTCTCAAATGCTCCCTCGTCTTCTCAAAATCCTACCATTGGTTCTACATATACTCTAGCTCATGCTAGAAGATTGGATATTTTGTTTTCTTGGTTATGGGTCATTCGGAAGCAATGATGGAGTTTGCTACGGAAGCTAAGGATTTAAATGGGTTGTAAAAGGGGTAATGCACAAAGTTGACAAAGCCTTGGAGGACAACAAAGTATCATGGCGCTTGGTGAACTTTCTCCTCATCAAGCTATGAACTCTGGTTTTGAAGTTGGAAGATTGTGCTCAAGAGTGAATCATACTTGGCCGAAAATCATCAAGAAGTGATGGCTAAGCTTCATGATGTGGTGGAAGAAGATGAGCAACCTCCCTCTCCTAAACATAACCTTTTCTAGTTTAGTTTGTTTTTTTTGTGTGGGAACATGAACTTTTTAATATTTGTCTTTTCTATCTTTCTCTTGATTATGCTACAATGGAACTTGTTAATTTGATAATTCTAAGTTTATCTTTTTGCATGTGTGCGTCTAAATGAATGGCTAATATTCTTGGATTGCGGTTTTTGAGAGTTGAATGCTTTATTTGCTTATACTAACCAAATTTTTCTACAAGTTTGGTGGTGTGATGTGTTTAGTAGATAAATTCATCTTTTTGAAATCGTGGACTAATGTTTTTGAAGATGCCAAAGGGGGAAAGATAAAGGCAATCAGAGTAAATTTTTTTGTCATGATTATGTTCTCATTTTCTCTTTACAAAATAAAATAAGAGTCTTAAACTTATATATTAATTTCTTGGTTACATACTTTGTTAAAATTTTTTATATGACTTATGTGTATTATTTTATATATATATCCTTTTGTTGTCATCTTCAAAAAGGGGGAAATTGTTGACCCTTGAGTTTTGAAGATGACCTAACCACAAAAGACATAGTATATTTTATTTATGTTGTTGCAAGGTAATTCATGCTCGAGCTAAGAGAATACTTGATTGAAGATTAAACCGGAGAATTAATCAAGATCGAAGTAAAGATGTTCGAGATGAAGAATCAAGCATGGAATGAAGATTAGAATACATTAGGGTATTTATTAATCTTCTTGAGTAAAAGCTTAATTAAGTTCGTGGTGAATTCTCAAAGGAACTTGGTTCTGTTCCCATGAAAGGAACAGACCTGGCACTATAGGAACAAGGTTAGGGAACAAGACTTAAAACTGATTTAGGAACTCCTAAGACTCTAATGTTGTGCGCCTAATAATATGTGCCCAATAGTTGTTAGAGTTTTTAGGGTTGTTTACTAAGATCCACTATTTTAGGAATTTAGTTTAAGTTTGTTAGGAAAAAAATTTTAAAAAGATTTTCTGATTTTAATCTAACTGATTTTCAAATCTTATCTTTTTATCTTTTTATCTTTTATATTTTATTTAAAAGATTTTGTTTTCGAAAAATAATATTTTCCGGTTTTTAAATGTTTCGGTTTTTAAAATATAAAATGTTTTTCCGTTTTTAAAGATATTTTAAAAAGATATTTTTCCTAAAAACTAGCTAAAGTATATTTATTTATTTCCTAAAAACTGATTACACGCCTAAAGATACTGCTACACGTTTTTGTAGTTAGTGGATTTAGTGGCTTAGTTAATTATCCTCCAAGTATTTAATTAATTAAATGAGTTTAATTATTCTCCAAGTTTTGTAAAACCACGTAATATGTTACTGCTTCTTATGAAGTGAAGTAGTGGATTAGTGGATGTTTACTGACATGGAATATTTAATTTAATTTAATTAATTAATTAAAATCATGGAGATCATGTGATAATGGTTTAATTAGTGGAGAACATGTCTTGTCTTAATTGTCTATAAATAGGCGCCTAAATCCTTTGATCAATTTGTGTCTGACTTTTATTAGTCACACCAAATGTGTGTCTGACTTAGCTAATTTGTCTTAGTTATCTAAGAGAGTCAGTGCCTTTTCCTTAAGAGAATTCATACTTACATTAATCGAGTTTATTCTCTTCCATTGTTTTACAAAGTGTATTTTTGAGAAAAGGGTTTGAGTGAACTCTTGTAAGTGTGAGAACTTTGAGTGAAGCAAGAGAAAGAGAAAGAGAAAGAGAAAGGAACTTCGAGGGAAGTTTGAGAGGAACGTCAGTTGTGGGAACTGTCGTTGGGAACTTGAGTTGAGTGACTTAAGTTGAGAATCGAGAGAAAAGTAATAGGTTGTAATCAGAGTTGTTTTGGCCTATTATAGTGGAAAGTTGTTTAAAATCCCTTGTGGTCGAGGTTGTTTCTTCCTACTAGGCCTAGGAAGTTTTTCCTCGCTAAATCTCTCGTGTTCCCATTGTTTGTTCCCAAGTATACTTTTAATTCCGCAAATATTATAGCTTATTCTCTCACTATAATTCACCCCCCATCTTATAGTGCTCATATTATACAACATTTAGATAGTACTTTTTACCAGAAAAATTCCACTTTAATGACTAAATGCTACTGGACAGGTTCATCACAATCGCGCCCTAGGGGGAGTCTAGACAGCCAAGCATTGGCTGAAATGAGCGCAAACGCAAGAGGGAGACCTCTGCTGACGCTGTGTCCCTGTCGTCAGCGTCGACAAAGAAGGACACAACGGTCGTCGTCCACTTGGACGATGAGCAAGACGTTGCGTCCAAGGTGCGTAAAAACTGAGTTTATGGCCCCCCCAGACAAGAGCGGTCCTTCTTACACTTTGACCGTCCCTAACGACTTCATGTCGCTGGAAAGGTCCATATGGCCTGAGGCTGACAGGTTCCTTTTTCCTAGTGCTATGGAAAGGATCAAGGAACACACTCTTCCTCGCATGATGTCAGATGGACTAGAGTTCCTATTCCAGGTATGGACGCTTATTTTACCATTTGATGCTATGCTGTTACGATAATGATTTAAGACTACCAAATAATATACATTATCTCTTCTCTATGCAGTCCTCTCAACATCTCCTTATGGCAAAGAGGGAGATCTCATCCCTGCTGAAGGGTCACCTGACCATGAAGCAGAGGATGGAGAAGCTGAATCAGACGCGAAGTCCAAAGACACTGAGATGGAGTCTTGCAAGAAGACCATGGAGGATATGGGGGTAGCTCTAAAGAAAGATGGAGAAGAGCTGGAGGAGATTAGAAAAAAGGCGACTAAGTTGGAAGAGTCCTCGCGTCGGGAGATTGAGACTCTCCAAGCGAGCATTGACACACAAAAGAATGAGTTGGATCTTCTCGAGGCTGAAGTAACGACCAGGGTCAGGGCTAAGTTAATGCACCAGTTCCTAATGAAGAAAACGGCGTCGTGGACGCCACAGAAGGACATTGACCTATGCCTAAAATACATGGGGTCGATGAAGGATCTGATGGACGAGGAGGACTTGGCTGCGACGGCGGATTCTTCATCAAAAGTAGATGAGAACGCCCCGTCTTGCGCCGGGTTCATCGCATCGAATGTGCCCCCTGACCCCGAGACTGAGAAGGAGATTCTAGCAATTAACCCGCCAGCTGCAGCGTCAATGGAGAAGGAGGCTGACGAGACTCCTGACGCTTAACTTCTAATCATTTCTATATTACGTCCTTTCTACTTGAACTTTTAATCAAACTTTATTTTTGGTCACTCAAGGGAGTTATTGTTTGCTTTGTACTATTTGGATCACCTACGGGGGGGGGAGGGGATCATTACTTTTAACGTTTGAACTTTTAGGTAGCCCATGGGGGTGACCATTACTTTGACGATTGCTTTTAGTCTTTAGCCAAGTTAATCCTATGTTTTCACTTTGTGTCATATGCATGTATCTCAGTCGTTATTCTGACGTTTCTAGGAGATAATCGGGCGCTTTGTAAGTCGTTTTTGGTCGTTCAGACGTAACGTTTGGACTAGGTGAAAGTCGACCTTGGTCATTCAGACGTGATCGTTTGGACTTAGTAACTTAGATTACACATAGGAAATATATAAATACTTATGTGTGTTTGTCATAAAGGTAAATGAAATGTCGCAAGCAGTTGTGGCTTTAAAATGACTGTGCCCCTGCTGCAGCGTCAGCTAGGGTAAGAGAAGACCAAAAGACTTTATATGGTAGTAAGGTGCAAGTCTGCCCGTTGCTTTGTAAAAATCGTCGCAACGTTATTAAGATGGATGGGAGCGACTTCCCTGAAATTCAAAAACACCCTATGAGAGAACACTATGGTCGCTAGCAACTAGCGACACAGATACAATAGTATTATCATCTACTTCTGACATAATGAAGGGAAAACAAAGCGCATTACTTAGATTAAAAGAAGTATCGTTTGAGGTACGTAGCGTTCCAGCTACGTGGCACGACGCTTCCGTCATGTCGGACCAATTGGTAGGCTCTATTGCCTACTACCGTACTAATTTGGTATGGTCCTTCCCATTTTGGTCCTAGCTTACCAGCGTTAGCCTCTTGTGTGTTCTGAAATACTTTTCTTAGGACCCAATCACCTTCGACGAAGGACTTGGCTTGGACGTTTTTATTGAAACTCCTTGCGATTATTTGCTGCTGAGCCGCCATGCGTACCAAAGCTGCGTCGCGCAACTCTTCAATGGTATCTAGGTCGTTCACAAGCTCATCATAGTTCTGTCGCTCCGTTGCTAGACCACATCTCGCAGTCGGAACGTTCACTTCTGAAGGCAGGACAGCCTCGCAACCATATACTAGTGAAAACGGTGTTTGTCCTGTCGCAGTGCGCGATGTCGTGCGATTAGCCCATAAGATGGAAGGCAACGCCTTCGCCCATTTACCCTTCTTGGCTGTGAGTCGTTTTTTCAAGGTGTTAATGATCGTCTTATTACTAGACTCTGCCTGTCCGTTGGCTTGCGGGTATCGTGGCGTTGACGTTAGCAATGCTATGTTCCATTCGTCACAGAAATGTCTTGTCTCGTTGCTAATAAACTGCGACCCATTGTCGCATATTATTTCGGACGGGACACCAAACCTGCATATAATGTTAGTATATATAATATAAAAGAGATAACTTCCTTGTCACGTACTTGTTTGGTAGATCTCCATCCACCCGCGGTTTTTACCCATCTTCATTGGGGTTTTCAGCGTCACCATTTTTGTGTGTCCATCCCCTTTGATCCCTATTGCATTCGTTCATTGCATTGTCTTAAACATAATCTGGTTAAATCGTCCCAAACTTTAATTTCGTCGTAAGTGATAAATTTTAGCATCAACAATTTGGCGCCCACCGTGGGGCATAACCAGACCATCTGCTGTTCAAAATCCATCAAATGGGAGAAACACCTAACCTCGAGGAAATGCAGAGACAATACGAGCAAATGAGAGCAGAAATGCTCGAAATGAAGCAAGCGAATGAGCGGCTAGCTACTGACTTCACGACATCGTAGGAAAGAATCCAGAAATTACAAGAAGAGTTAGCATCATCCAAAGCTTCAAAGGTCCGGTGTCATGCTAATCTGAACGACATCCCTTTCATAGGAAACCTTTTTGAGTCAGACGATGAGGAGCCCGAAAATGACAAAGAGCCCGAGGATGAAGAGCCTTTAAACAATGAAGAGAACGACCAAGGCGAAGGAGAGGCGAATCTTATGGCAAAGCGCATGGTCTAGATCGAAAGGCAGAATAAACGCCTAATGAAGCTCATGTCCCAACTCCCCGGCGCTCCAACACCAGGCATCGTGGAGCATCCAGACGGTTATGCAGAGTCACCATTCGTCGAAAGGATCATGAGGGCTGTGCTCCCCAAGAAGCTCAATCTGCCTACCCTCGCTGTTAATTATGATGGTTCAACCTTTCCAGGCGAGCATGTCGCCCAATACAAGCAGTGGATGTGGCAAGCGTCAATTCCTTGGCATTTGGTAGAGGCCTGCATGTGCAAGTCTTTTGGAGCCACGCTCACCGGTCCCGCTCTCAAATGGCTCGGATCCCTTAAGCCAGGGAGCATTGGCAATTTTTCCACCCTAGTCAACAAGTTCTATGAGAAGTTTGAAGGCAGTCGTAGCTTGGAGAAGCAGACGAGCGACCTATATGGCGTCGTCTAAGGACCTAAAGAATCTATTCGTGATTATTATAATCGCTTTAATAAAGAAATGATTAGTATTAAAGATCTTGACACTAAGACTGCTATTGAATGTTTCAGGAACGGACTAATTTTGCGGTCAAAACTATACAACTGTCTGACGAAGTACCCATGCCAAACGTTCGAGGAAGTCAAGTCACGAGCGTTGGCCCAGATGAGACTAGAAGAAGACGATGCCATCCTCAACACCATATCAACGCGTCCTGCACCGGAGACCACCAGCAACCGGAAGGCTTTCGTCCCCAAAAAGAATAATTGGCAAAACCACCCGTATAGTCGCTCGAATCAGGTAAACAATGTTACTGACGTAACCGAAAGTGCAGGTTCTGACGCAAAGACGGGATCGCCAACCTTCCCGGATCTAGATTCCTATGGATTCTCCGTCGATGTCGGGGGCGTCGTAAATGCCTTTACCAAAATCGGAGCACCCGTCTGTTGGCCACAGAAGAGTGACCGACCTGAGGCGCAAAAAGACCAGACAAGGTGGTGCAGGTTCCATCATGATCATGGTCACAAGACGGAGGAGTGCATTGCATTAAGACGTGAAGTCGCGTTCATGCTTAACAAAGGGCATCTCAAAGACCTCTTAAACGACAAAGGAAAAGCATCCTTCGAAAGGAATCCTGCGCAGTCTATCCCTCCTGCGTTGCCCACACACGTGAAGGTAATTAATGTTATCTCTGGTGAGTCTGATGTGTGTGGACTAACATATTCTGCAGCCAAAAGGATAGCAAGAGAGGGCACCCCCTCGTCCGCTGTTTTTAAATCTTGCAGGTCAGCAGAATAACGCAAACTGGAAGCAATGGCAATAACGTTTGATGACGACGACGTCTGCGACATAGAACACTATGATGGACTGGTCATATCCTTGACAGTCAGTAATTGCCTGTTGAAGCGAGTGCTAGTCGACGGGGAAACTCGGCCAATATCATATTCAAAAGTGCCCTCGAAGGTATGGAATTATGTGATAAAGATATTACTAAGAAATCTACTGTTTTAGTAGGATTCAGCGGAGAAGCCCAACACACTGTCGGAGAGATCACGTTGCCAATGTTAGCCAAAGGCGTCAACTTGCCAACCAAGTTCAACGTCGTGGACTGCCCGTCGGCATACAACATCATTCTCGACACTCCGTGGATATGCAAGATTGTTATTTCCCTAGGAACACTACAAGAGGGGGGGTGAATTGTAGGTGTAGAAATAAACGTAACTTTTTGCGGAAATTAAAACTTAAACGAATAAACAAGCTAAAGGAACACAAGGGATTTTTACGAGGAAAAACTTCTTGGGCCCAACAAGAAGAAACAACCTCGACCACTAGGGATTTTAAACTCAACACTTTCACTAATTAGGCCAAACAACTCTGTTACAACCTAATTCTAACTCGAGCCACGCCTTGAGTTCCTAAACTCAAGTTCCTGAACCACTGTTCCCTTAACAGCAGTTCCTCTCAACTTCACTCGAAGTTTTCTCACACATACAAGCTTCACTCAAAGCCTTTCTCTTACAGAACTTCACTCAAAGTTCCCTTACCCCAAAAACCAAAATACAATTGATCGAAATAAGCTTAGTGGAATTAGAGTAAGAAGGCAAAGAACAAATGGCTATTATGAGAGAATGAAGGCACTGACACTTAATAAGTTAAACTCACTTAATTACTTAGTTAGACACAATTTGGAACTTATCTAGACTTCTATATTTATAATGTTAATTATGAAGAACGTGGGATTAATGTTAGAGTACACGTTTTAATCCATTTACCCATGATGTTCCTTCCCCTAAGGAACACGTTTTACATCATATCCCATGATCACATGAACTATAAATGAACGTGGATAAAATGCAGCCATTACTCATAAATAATAGGAGTTCCTCGAGAAAAAAGGCGACTAAGTTAGAAGAGTCCTCGCGTCGGGAGATCGAGACTCTCTAAGCGAGCATTGACGCACAGAAGAATGAGTTGGATCTTCTCGAGGCTGAAGTAACGACCAAGGTCAGGGCTAAGTTAATGCACCATTTCCTAATGAAGAAGACGGCGTCATGGACGCCACAGAAGGACATTGACCTGTACCTAAAATACATGGGGTCGATGAAGGATCTGATGGACGAGGAGGACTTGGCTGCGACGGCGGATTCTTCATCAAAAGTAGATGAGAACGCCCCGTCTTGCGCCGGGTTGATCGCATCGAATGTGCCCCCTGACCCCGAGACTGAGAAGGAGATTCTAGCCATTAACCCGCCAGCTGCAGCGTCAATGGAGAAGGAGGCTGACGAGACTCCTGACGCTTAACTTCTAATCATTTCTATCTTACGTCCTTTCTACTTGAACTTTTAATCAAACTTTATTTTTGGTCACTCAAGGGAGTGATTGTTTGCTTTGTACTGTTTGGATAACCTACGGGGGTGATCATTACTTTTAACGTTTGAACTTTTAGGTCGCCCATGGGGGCGACCATTACTTTGACGATTGCTTTTAGTCTTTAGCCAAGTTAATCCTATGTTTTCACTTTGTATCATATGCATGTATCTCAGTCGTTATTCTGACGTTTCTAGGAGATAATCGGGCGCTTAGTAAGTCGTTTTTGGTCGTTCAGACGTAACGTTTGGACTAGGTGAAAGTCAACCTTGGTCATTCAGACGTGATCGTTTGGACTTAGTAACTTAGAGTACACATAGGAAATATATAAATACTTACGTGTGTTTGTCAGAAAGGTAAGTGAAATGTCGCAAGCAGTTGTGGCTTTAAAATGACTGTGCCCCTGCTGTAGCATCAGCTAGGGTAAGAGAAGACCAAAAGACTTTATATGGTAGTAAGGTGCAAGTCTGCCTGTGGCTTTGTAAAAATCGTCGCAACGTTATTAAGATGGATGGGAGCGACTTCCCTGAAATTCAAAAACACCCAGTGAGAGAGCACTATGGTCGCTAGCAACTAGCGACACAGATACAATAGTATTATCATCTACTTCTGACATAATGAAGGGAAAACAAAGCGCATTACTTAGCTTAAAAGAAGTATCGTTTGAGGTACGTAGCGTTCCAGCTACGTGGCACGGAGCTTCCGTCACGTCGGACCAATTGGTAGACTCCATTGCCTACTACCGTACTAATTTGGTATGGTCCTTCCCATTTCGGTCCTAGCTTACTAGCGTTTGCCTCTTGTGTGTTCTAAAATACTTTTCTTAGAACCCAATCATCTTCGACGAAGGACTTGGCTTGGACGTTTTTATTGAAACTCCTTGCGATTATCTGCTGCTGAGCCGCCATGCGTACCAAAGCTGCGTCGCGCAACTCTTCAATGGTATCTAGGTCGTTCACAAGCTCATCACAGTTCTGTCGCTCCGTTGCTAGACCACATCTCGCAGTCGGGACGTTCACTTCTGAAGACAAGACAGCCTCGCAACCATATACTAGTGAAAACGGTGTTTGTCCTGTCGCAGTGCGCGGTGTCGTCCTCCGCCCATTTACCCTTCTTGGCTGTGAGTCGTTTTTTCAAGGTGTCAATGATCGTCTTATTACTAGACTCTGCTTGTCCGTTGGCTTGCGGGCATCGTGGTGTTGACGTTAGCAATGTTATGTTCCATTCGTCACAGAAATGTCTTGTCTCGTTGCTAATAAACTGCGACCCATTGTCGCATATTATTTCGGACGGGACACCAAACCTGCATATAATGTTAGTATATATAAAATAGATAACTTCCTTGTCACGTACTTGTTGGAAAGAACCTGCTTCTACCCACTTAGAAAAGTAATCGGTTAGTGCCAACATAAAGACCTTCTGGCCTGGGGCTGGAGGTAACTTGCCAACTATGTCCATGCCCCATTTCATGAAAGGCCAAGGTGTTAAAGTAGGCTGTAAAATTTCGCAAGGTCTATGCGTCATACCTGCGTGTCGTTGACAGCTGTCGTATTTAACCACATACCTTATCGCGTCTTTCTTCATTGAGGGCCAATAGTATCCCATGCACAACACTCTATAGGACAAGCTACGTCCACCTGAGTGATTTCCACATGTCCCTTCACGCATGTCCTCTAAAACAGTACTCCTTGGATGAGCACGTACCGGGACGCTTTGAACCGAATCTTGCGCGCCTCTGCCTTGTCTGCTGGAAGCACGTCGTTAGCAAGATAATCGCAAAGCGGTTTTGTCCAACTGACACTTACCTCCTCAACGTCAGGGTCGCTTGTAACCATGGGGTCACCGATACTACCAACGACCTTTTGGGTGCCTTAGGGCTGTTCGATCGTTGCTGTGATGGTGCCTTCAACGTTCTTAGCGACTGCGGGGTTCGCCAGATGAACTATAGGGACAGAAGTAAACGAAATGTCCCTTAGAGAGGACCCGAGGTTGGCCAATGCATCCGCCTGCGTATTCTGGTCCCTCGGTATCTGCAAAATGTCAAACGAATTAAACACTTTACTTTTAAGCTGAGCTATTTCTAAGTACATGGCCATTTTAGAGTCTTTTGCCAAGAATTCGCCCTTGACTTGGCTGACTATCAGGAATGAATCGCTGAAGACTTTTAACGCTTTCGCTCCCATGTCTTCTGCTAACGACATTCCTGCTATGAGCGCCTCGTATTCAGCTTCGTTATTCGTCGCTCTAAATTCACAGCAAATGGCTCGTACTATCTTACCCCCTTGTGGCGACTTTAGCACAATGCCAAGACCTGCACCACAAAAATTGGAAGACCCGTCAACAAATAACATCCTAGACTCATCGTTTACTTGGTTAATCTTTGCGACTTCATCATCTGCAAGCTTTTCTAATTCTAGGCTAAAGTCTGCCACAAAATCTGCCAAAGCTTGTGACTTGATAGCTGTTCTTGGACAGAACTGGATGTCGTACGCACAAAGTGCTATTTCCCATTTGCTCATGCGTCCTGTTAGCTCGGGGTGTTGCAAGACAGACTTGACAGGATAGTTAGTCATAACGATAACCAACGTGTTTCAAAATAGTGTCTAAGCTTTTCAACAGCTACGGCTATGGCTAAAATGAGTTTCACCAATGAAGTATACCTGGTCTCCGCGTCTAGCAGAGACTTACTGAAGTAATATATTGGGAGCTGCTGGCTTTCCGCTTCCCGCGTCAGGACGACACTGACGGACACGTTGCTTACTGCGAGATAAAACTACAATGTCTCTCCGGCGCTTGGTTTCGACAGCTACGGCGGTGACACTAACTAGTTTTTGAGTTCTTGCAGCGCATCTTCATGTTGTTGCGACCAATCAAAGCCTTTATTCTTTCTCAGGACGTCATAAAATAGATGGCATTTTTCAGACGACCGGGATATGAAGCGATTCAACGCGGCTACACGACCGGTCAACTTCTGCACCTCTTTGACGCTCCTCGGAGATTGAATATTGATAATAGCTTTTATTTGATCCGGGCTGGCTTCGATTCCTCGTTGCGTAACGACATATCCTAAGAACTTTCCTGCAGACACTCCAAATGTGCATTTAGTGGGATTCAATTTCATGCCATACCTTCGTAGGACGTCGAAAGCCTCCGACTGATGCTGGATGTGGTCGCCTGCTTGCTTGGATTTAACGAGCATATCGTCTATATATACTTCCATGGTGTCGCCCAGTTGGTCTTCGAACATTTGGTGGACCAATCATTGATAGGTGGCACCTGCATTTTTCAAACCAAAAGGCATAACCTTATAGCAATATATACCTTTGTTAGTGACAAACACGGTCTTTTCATGGTCGTTCGGATGCATCAATATTTGGTTGTACCCAGAGTACACGTCCATGAACGTCAAAAGCTCGTGGCCTGCCATCGCGTCGACCATTGTGTCTATATGAGGGAGAGGGAACGAATCCTTAGGACATGCTTTATTCAAGTCTGTGAAGTCGATGCAGACTCTCCACTTTCCATTTTTCTTGCTCACGACCACAACGTTGGCTAGCCAATCTGGATATTTTACCTCGCGGATCATTCCGGTGTCGATCAATTTTTGGACCTCGTCATTGATGACTTAATTCCTTTCAGGTGTAAATTTGCGTCTTTTTTGCTTTACGGGCTTGTGCTCGGGGTCCACGTTGATTTTATGCGTGATGACGTCAGGACTGATTCCTGTCATATACTCATGGGACCAAGCAAAAAAATCTTGGTTTGCTTTCAAAAAGTCAATTAACTGACCTCGTATTTCTTGCGACATCGTTGCTCTGATTCGAATGACATGATCGGGGATGGATGGATCGAGCATCACTTCATCCACGTCCTGCCCACTGGGCGCGTCGGGCGCTGACCCATCCCTTAATTACTAGATGGATGCCTTCGGGGGCTTGAGCGACGAGCTATAACATTCTCTTGCAGATTTCTGCTCGCCCTTTATTTCTTGGATGCCCCACTTAGTCGGAAACTTCAGCGACTGGTGATAGGTTGAGGGGACGGCCTTCATCTTGCATATCCACGGAGTGCTGAGAATGATGTTGTATGCCGACGGGCAGTCCACGACGTTGAACATGGTTGGCAAGTTGACGCCTTTGGCTAACGTTGGCAACGTGATCTCTCCGACAGTGTGTTGGGCTTCTCCGCTGAATCCTACTAAAACAGTAGATTTCTTAGTAATATCTTTATCACATAATCCCATACCTTCGAGGGCACTTTTGAATATGATATTGGCCGAGCTTCCCCCGTCGACTTGCACTCGCTTCAACAGGCAATTACCGACTGTCAAGGATATGACCAGTACATCATGGTGTTCTACGTCGCAGACGTCATCGTCATCAAAGGTTATTGCCATTGCTTCCAGTTTGCGTTATTCTGCTGACCTGCAAGATTTAAAAACAGCGGACGAGAGGGTGCCCTCTCTTGCTATCCTTTTGGCTGCAGAATATGTTAGTCCACACACATCAGACTCACCAGAGATAACATTAATTACCTTCACGTGTGTGGGCAACGCAGGAGGGATAGACTGCGCAGGATTCCTTTCGAAGGATGCTTTTCCTTTGTCGTTTAAGAGGTCTTTGAGATGCCCTTTGTTAAGCATGAACGCGACTTCACGTCTCAATGCAATGCACTCCTCCGTCTTGTGACCATGATCATGATGGAACCGGCACCACCTTGTCTGGTCTTTTTGCGCCTCAGGTCGGTCACTCTTCTTTGGCCAACAAACGGGTGCTCCGATTTTGGTCAAGGCATTTACGACGCCCCCGACATCGACGGAGAATCCATAGGAGTCTAGATCCGGGAAGTTTGGCGACCCCGTCTTTGCGTCAGAACCTGCACTTTCGATTACGTCAGTAACATTGTTTACCTGATTCGAGCGACTATACGGGTGGTTTCGCCAATTATTCTTTTTGGGGACAAAAGCCTTCTGGTCGCTGGTGGTCTCCGGTGCAGGACGCGTTGATATGGTGTTGAGGATGGCATCGTCTTCTTCTAGTCTCATCTGGGCCAATGCTCGTGACTTGACTTCCTCGAACGTCTGGCACGGATACTTCCTCGAACGTCTGGCACGGATGTCGTGAAGTCAGTAGCTAGCCGCTCATTCGCTTGCTTCATTTCGAGCATTTCTGCCCTCATTTGCTCGTATTGTCTCTGCATTTCCTCAAGGTTAGGTGTTTCTCCCATTTGATGGATTTTGAACAGTAGATGGTCTGGTTTTGCCCCACGGTGGGCGCCAATTTGTTGATGCTAAAATTTATCACTTACGACGAAATTAAAGTTTGGGACAATTTAACCAGATTATGTTTAAGACAATGCAATGAACGAATGCAATAGGGATCAAAGGGGATGGACACACAAAAATGGTGACGCTGAAAACCCTAATGAAGATGGGTAAAAACCGCGGGTGGATGGAGATCCACCAATCTACTATGGTTGACTGTCTCTCGTAGCAAGTGACAATAGTTATAGAAATATCTTTCTCTTTAGCTTAATTCTAACAATGTTGCGTGTCCAATCACTAGTGCTCTCTCTCCCTCTTTTGTATGCCTCTTTTTCTCTGTTGGCTTTTTTCAACGAATACATAATAAATTCTCTAATTATTACATTAACTCCGGTCCTTCAATCATGGGAGATATTTCTCATTTATGCTCCAACGTCACAATCCCCGCTTCTCAACGGCTGATTTTACGCCTCATTATGCTCCTTCCTTATTTAGCAAAACCGTTACTGCTTAGTGCTTAGCTCTAGTCTTGTGTTCTATGTTGCGTCTTCATGTCATAGTCACTACGTCATTATATCAGATGTCATCATGTCATTGCATCATCATATCGTCGCGTCAATGTCATCCTGTGAAAAAATTCAGCCAATCCATGTTCCCTTGGCTCCCTGCAGCGACTTCTTTATCCCATTAAGCACTATCTTGTTTACAGGCCTCTGCTTGGCCGTTCGTCTGAGGCCAGGAAACTGCTGAAAATCTTGTCAGAATGTCGAACCTGGAGCAATATTCCCAGGTGGATCCTATTGACCCTTGAGTTTTGAAGATGACCTAACCACAATACTACAACTATTGGAAGAACCGCATGGAGATATTCATCAAAGCTGAAAACTATCAGGTATTCGAAGTCACAACTACAAATGACAAAAATGAGGTAACTCTAAAACCCCTCTCTGATTATGACAAATCTGATTTTGAAAAAATGGAAGTAAATGCCATGGCTATTAAACTTTGCATTGTGGACTTGGACCCCATGAACATAATAGGATCATGGGATGCAAATCCGCAAAGCAAATATGGGATTTACTAGAAGTAACCCACGAAGGAACTAATGAAGTTAAAAGATCGAAAATTGATTTACTTATGAATCAATATGAACTGTTCTGCATGAAATCAAAGAAAGCATCCGAGACATGTTTACTCGTTTTACTAACATTATAATGAGTTGGCTTCTCTTGGAAAGTTTATTTCATCTGAGGAACAGGTTCGAAAGGTTCTTAGGAGTCTTCCTAAGGACAGATGGATGGCTAAAGTCACGCTCTTCAAGAAACAAAAGACTTCACTAAGTTCAACTTAGAACAGCTGGCAGGGTCACTTATGACTCATGAGCTTCACCTTGATACTGAATATGGTGAAAGCTCCAAATCAAAATCAATTGCTCTCAAAGCAGATGATGAAGATGATTCGGACTCGAAGAAGAAGAAGCAGCCCTCATGGTTCGAAAATTTCGAAAGATGTACAGGAACATGAAGAATGGAAACTTCAAAGGTAAAACTAAGAAATTTTCTAACAAAGCTGCTTGTCATAAATGTGGTAGTACAGATCACTTCATCAAGGAATGTCCTCTTTGGGAAAATGACAAAACCAAAGAAAGGAACAAGGAACGCTTTGCTGAAAGGAACAAAGAATCAAAAGCACCTTTCTCTAAGGCAAATGTGCGCAAAGCTATGATAGCTGCTTGGGGAGATTCAGAGACGGAAGAAGAAGAGGAACAACCAACTGAAGAAACAGCAAACCTTTGCCTCATGGCAAACACTGACGAAAAAGAAGATGAAGAAAAATTGAGGTAAGTCAACATGGACTTGAGTCAGACTAGATGGTAAAACTAGGCTGAAATATATGATCTTCTTTATGATGCAATTCTTGAATGTAGAGATGAACGTGAAAAACGTAACAAACGGAACAAGCCTTAAAGGTTTGCAAGGAACACATAGAATGGCTTAAGAAAATGAGAAAGATGTGAAACAAGATTCTTTGATTTATTTGATAAAAACTTAAAAATCAAAGAATGTTATGAAAGTTTGAAAAATGAAAATTATCTAATTAATTTAGAGATTTCACACTTGAAGGAATTTGTCCCTGTTCTGAGTTCCTTTGATATAAGATCAACCCCTTTGAAAGGATACAGATCTGAGATTGAAAAATGAATAAAGAGAAAAATATTTTAAAGGAACAGATCTGTAATCTTAAAAAGGAACTGGTTGTCGCAAGGAACAGAGGCAAAATCATGAAAGTTCCTAAGTGGATTGAGAAACCACAGACCAAAAGGAAGGAAGGTCTTGGTTTTGAAAACTACAAGAAAAGGAACAAGACAAAGAAATATGTTGATCTACCTAGTGATAAGTTCTGTATGTATTGTGGCAAGGTAGGTCATTACATAAATCAATGTCAACTAAAATCTGAGATGATTGGGAAAAATGTGACAATAAGTAAGAAAAAATGGGTTGTCAAAACAAATCCTAGTCAAGAACAGGAACCCACGAAAGATGGGGTTCCTACAACTAACACTTAGTTGATTTTTGCAGGTTGGAGTGAGGGGGAACAACACATGGTATCTCGATAGTGGTTGTTCCAAGCACATGACAGGAGACAAAACAAGTTTCTCTCACTCACAACCTATGAAGGTGGAAGTGTAACATTTGGTGATAATAAGAAAGGTAACATATGCATGGGTAAGGTGGTAAGTCACCATACACTCCATTGAAAATGTATTTTTAGTTGAAGGTCTAAAACATAATCTATTAAGCATTTCTCAATTCTGTGACAAAGGAAATACTGTAAAATTTGATAAAGAAAAATGCTTGATCATCAACATTAAAACTAAGAAGGTTATCTTGGAAGGAACAAGGAAAGGGAACACATACATTGTGGATCTAGACCTTGTTCCTCAAATCAATTTAACTTGTCTTAGTGTTATTGAAGATGATTCACTTCTTGGCACAAGCGTCTAGGACATGCTAGCTTTTCATTACTTGAGAAACTTAGATCAAAAGATCTTGTTTTAGGATTACCATCCATAAAATTTCATATTGATCAAGTTTGTGATGCATGTGCACGAGGTAAGCAAGTAAGATCCTCTTTCAAATCTAAAACGATTGTAAGTACCACTAAACCATTAGAATTAATTCATATGGACTTATGTGGACCATGAGAATTCAAAGCAGAAGTGGAAAGAGGTATGTACTTGTGATTGTAGATGACTACTCTAGGTAACTTGGGTTATTTTTCTCACTAGTAAAGATGAAACTTATGATGAGTTCCTTGTCTTTGCTAAAAGAGTTCAAAACTAAGTGGCATAAAATAATGCACATTAGATCAGATCATGGCAAGAATTCGAAAATTATAAATTTGATGACTTAAGCAGAGATAATGGCCTAGATCATAATTTTTCTGCCCCTAGAACACCACAACAAAATGGTGTTGTAGAAAGGAAAAATAGAACTTTGGAGGAAATGTCTAGAACCATGTTAATTGCTAGTGAACTTCCAAGGAACTTTTGGGCTGAAGCTGTTAATACTGCTTGTCACATAATTAATCGTGCCATGATGAGACCTATCATTAATAAAACTCCTTATGAACTTTATTTGGAAAGAAACCAAATATCACCTATTTTAGAACATTTGGGTGCAAATGTTATGTGCATAATAATGGAAAAGATAATCTTGGAAAATTTGATGCAAGGAGTGATGAAGCAATATTTTAGAATAATCCTCACATAGTAAAGCTTATAGAGTATATAACAAGAGAACTATGTGTGTTGAAGAAAGCATTCATGTAATCTTTGATGAATCTGACAAATATAATCCAAGCATACAGGTTGATGACTATGAGATGGGTTAGACAACCAAGTACAAGGAAGCAGATTCACAAGAAGAAGAAGAAGTGAAAGAGGAAAGGAACGAGGAATTGAAAATAATGACATCAATGATGTTCCTGTTCCTCAAAAAGGAGAAGATGTTCCTGTTCCTCAAAATGAAGAAACAGAGTCCACCGAGGCTAACAGAGGAACAACTGAAGAGAGTTCCTCATCTACTCAAGGAACTCATGAGGAACAACATGTTCCTATAAGAGAGTTTCAACCAAAACCTTGGAGATACAAAAGTCACATCCATGGAACTCATAATCAGCGACATATCCAAAGGTACGCAAACTAGATCTCAGTTAAGGAACTTTTGTGCATTTCATGCGTTCCTATCAATGATGGAACCAAGAAATCATGAAGAAGCCTTAACTGACTCTGATTGGATTACTGCAATGCAAGCTGAATTAAATGAGTTTGAAAGAAACAAGGTATGGCATCTAGTTCCTCATCTAAACAACAAAAAGTAATTGGCTTAAAATGGGTGTTTAGAAACAAACTAGATGAATATGGAACCATTGTAAGAAACAAAGCTAGACTTGTAGTAAAAGGTTATAATCAACAAGAAGGAATGATTATGAAGAAACCTTTGCTCCTGTAGCTAGATTAGAAGCCATTAGAATTTTAATTGCATTTGCTGCTTACATGGGATTTAAATATATATCAAATGGATGTTAAGTGTGCATTTTTAAATGGCTATCTAAACGAAGATGTATATGTTGAACAACCCCCTGGTTTGAAAATAATAATCTCCCAAATCATGTCTACAAGCTTGATAAAGCTCTTTATGGGTTAAAACAAGCACCTAGATCATGGTATGAGAGATTATCAAAGTTCCTTTTAGAAAACAATTTTAAAAGAGGAAAGGTTGATAAAACCTTGTTCCTAAAATCTAAAGGAACTGATATTTTGCTTGTTCAAATATATGTTGATGACATCATATTCGGAGCTACTAATGAAACATTGTGCAAAGAATTCTCAAGTCTCATGAGAATGAATTTGAAATGAGTATGATGGGTGAGTTAAATTTCTTTCTTGGACTACAAATCAAACAAACTGAAAAGGATAATTGTTCACCAACAAAAATACATAAAGGAACTATTAAAGAAATATGGCCTCGAAAATTCAAAGATAAATCACACTCCTATGGGAACTTCAACTAGATTAGATGAAGACTCCATAGGAACAAGTGTTGATCAAACAAAATATAGAGGAATGATTGGTTCACTTTTGTATCTAACTGCTAGTCGTCCAGACATAGCTTTCAGTGTTGGTTTGTGTGCTAGATTTCAAGCAAATCCAAAGGAGTCTCACCTACTGCTGTAAGAGAATTCTTAGATATCTTAAAGGAACAGATGATCTTGGACTCTACTATCCAAGAAGTGATACATTCGACAAAAGGATATGCAGATGCAGATTATGCTGGAGATCTTGTAAATAGGAAAAGCACCTCAGGTATGGCACAATTCCTTGGTCATAGTTTAGTTTCTTGGAGTACCAAGAAACAAAACACAGTTGCTTTATCCACTGCTGAAGCAGAATATGTAGCAGCTGCTGCATGTTGCTCTCAAATGCTTTGGTAAAACAACAACTTAGTGACTATGGAATAAACTTTGAATGTGTTCCTATTTATTGTGAAATACAAGTGCTATAGTATTCTAAAGATCCAGTGCATCATTCTAGAGTAAAGCATATACATATCAGACATCATTTTTAAGAGAAAATGTTGAAAAAGGTTTGATTAAACTTGAGTTTTGTCAAACTAGATATCAGATTGCTGATATCTAACTAAGCCTTTGCAAAGGATAGATATGAAAAATTAAGGCTTGAGTTAGGGTTAATAAAAATTAAGTGATTGTTCCTATGTCATTCCCCCATGTTTGAATCAATTTGAGTGACTTTGTGTGCTAAAAATAATTGTGTTTAATTGCCTAAGACCATTGCAAATTGGAATGTTCAAAACATAAACATGAATTCAAAGAAATTAAACAACTCACAAATGTCACATAATACTCCCCTTACTGTTCCTAAGGTAAGAAACATGCATGATATGAAGGACATTGATATGTAGCATTAGTTGTTCCTATAGCACAAGTTCCTTAGCATTTATTTTCTTTCAAAAATTAAAATCTAAAAATCCGAAAAATCCAAAATAAAAGGGAACAGATTTAATTAAATCTTGGTTCTTATTTATCATCTTTTCGTTTTCTTTTTCTTTTCTTTTTATTTTTTTTTGCTTTATTTTTTTTCCCGCGTGTCAAAAACTATTACATGCAAAACTTCCTCTTAATTCACATTATTAGAAACCGTGTTCCTCCAACTCTTCATCTTCACCATAGCCGAAAATCATCACACCTCTTGATACTCCATAAAAACCTCAAACCTTCTCAAATCATGGCAAAAACTTCAAGAAATCTCCTTTTCCAACATCAAAACATACCACACTTCAAAAATGGAAATTCTTCATCTCCAACCAAAACCCTTGAAACCGACAATTCAAGAAACCCCATAGAGGAACACAATTAGAATCTCCAGAAGGAGATGCGTAGAAGAAATTAATTGGGGAAGATGATGAAGAAGAAACCCCGGAACAAACTCAGGGGGAAGAAGAAGAAATCACCCTGTTCCTTCCAAAGGAACTGTTTCTTCTCTTCCAAAAACGGGTCGAACGAAGTGAATCTAGGTATGTTTGGGTTTTTGTGTGATTTAGAATGGGCAATAAAGTGAATTTCATGAATTAACTCCATTCTAAAGGAACAAGGCATGGAATTCTTGTTTGAATTCGCCTTTAAAATGCTCTTGTTCCTTAGCATGGATGAATTTTGTGCAAATTTTTAAACTAATGGCTTGCACAACTGAGGTTAGAGGAAAAAAATAAGTTTAATCAACCACATTGGCAAAGTTGGGAAGTTCCTTGCAAAGGAACTGATTTGTATTTAAACGGAAAGGAACTGTTTCTTTCCGAATTTTCCTCGACAAAATTTAGAATATTTTGGAGGAACGCTGGCCAAAACAAACTAACCATAACCTACTCTCTCCCCTTCACAAAGTACTTTTAACTTGGTTGGAGAGCACTCATTCCTCGAACTGAAAAGAGGAATGAAGTGGGTCTCTTGATATGTGTTACATGTTTTGCTTGACCACCACATCAAATCAACTTCCCTTCCTCTCTTATTCAACATCTTAACTCATGTATTGAAAATAATTGTGTATTGGGTAGGTGCTTGATAACTTCTTACTTCATCACTTTGAAGTAAGACTACTGGTTGGACCACATAGGAGTAAACAAGGGAACATCTTGAATGAGAAGACTCTAAATGGACTTGGCTTGTCTGTCCAAGAAGGAGTTCTCATTCAAGGAGAATGTCCAGTTCCTCAGAAAAGAAAATGCCTAATGACATTAGAGAAGAAGTAATGATGTTATCTTGGAGAACCTGTTCCTAAGCCGGAGGAACCAAACCAAGAGGCGCAAACACATTGCTACCAAGCCTAATTCCTGTTCCTCAGAGAGTGAGGAAGAGCATCGTCTAAAAATTGCTCACTGTTTCTGTTCCTTCCAACAAGGATCTCCTTTAGTCCTTTCGGATTGAGGAACAGGAACCCTCACTCTCAAGGAACCACTCCACCACCATCCCAAACTCTCTGTTCCTTTCACAAAATACCTCCATTTCTCCCTCATCCTTCTCTGTTCCTTCCTTTTGAGCAGTTGAAGGATGAAATAAAAGGACCAAATCCTTTTGCTTCCACCTCCACAACTCTTCCACCACACCACCATTTCTTCTCTCCATTTATACCCTTCTCTTCTGTTTCCATTCCTGGAACAGATGAGCCTTCCATCAACCCCTCCAGTTCCTTCACAAAATCCCCATCTGCCTCAGTTCCAAGGGTAAGGAACAGGAATCTCCGGATGATGTACTGGGTTAATGATGTTTGTCTTCCTGCCAACATATGATAAATTTTATATCACTTCATTGGACTTTGGATGCTAAAACTGATAAATGCTGAGTCTTATGAAGATCTGAGTGATACGTGGTTGCGCAACAAAAGAAGATGGACTCTATGGCCTGCTTTGGAGGATTGAAGGAACAGTTGGACTCAACTCATGGGGTGGTGATGAAGAAGTTGAGGATGTGGTTGAAGAAGAAGTTGTAGAGGAACACCATTCCCCTTCCCTTTTCTTAGTTTTTTTGTTTTGTTCCTGTTTCTTTTCAAGGAACAACTTTTGTTTATTCCTTTTTCTTTTCTTTCTTTGTTTTGTTATGGAACAAGTGCTTATATAACAATGACTTTTGCTATTATGTCTATGTTTCAAATGTTTGCATAATTTCTTCCTTGGAATGGCTAGTATTATGTGATTGATGTTTGAGCAAGTTTACTCTTTGATTTTCTAACTTAACCAATATGTGTGCTTATATTGGTCTTAAGGTGTTAAATCAATTCATCAATACATGCAGAGTCTATTCTTTTTGAGGATGACAAAGGGGGAAAAGATTTAAGGAACAAACTGTACATAATAATAAATTGAAATCTGAAAAATTAAAAATTAGGATAAGGTAAATGAAAATCAAAAATGGTTAAGGTAATGAAAATCAAAAATTCAGTTACTTACATAATTGTGTTTTATTTTTCATTTTCTTCTTTATTATTTTATCATTTTCATTCACTTATATTATTTGTTATTGCCTTAGTTTGTACCTTTGTTGTCATCATCAAAAAGGGGAAAATTGTTGAACCCTAGTTTTGATGATGACAAAGAAACAAAAGATGCAAACTAAGTAGTGAACTAATGAGTTATTTAAGTGTATGATGTTTAAGGTATCAATGAAAGGAACTGGGAGAATACGAAGTCAAGGAAGAAGTCAAGAGAGGATTTCAAAGGCTAAGTAAAGAAGTTTCTATAAGTTGATACTTGAGCAAGCATTGGATCAAGAAGAAAAAAGCTAGGCGTTTTATTTTCTAGTTCCAGTGTAAAGGAACAAAGTAAGGATGGTAAGGAACATTGGCAGTTTTATTTGAGAATGAGAGTTTGTTCCTTTTTAAGGAACAAACTAAGTGGCACTAAACGAATCTGTTAAAGGAACTTAGTTTATAAAAGGAACTAGACTTAGGCGTGCAAAAGTATAACGGTACAATTATGCAATTGAGTAAGTCATGCCTAAATTATAGGAAATTAGTTTTAAATAATTTAAAATCAGTTTAAATGATAAAATCAGTTTTAAAAAGAAAATCTGTTTAAAGAAAAGATTTTGTTTTTCGGAAAATATAAAGAAAATAACTATGCGGTTTTATAAAGAATTTGTTTAAAAGATATTATTTTCTTAAAAGATTAAAAATTCAGTTTTAATGATAAAAGCTGTTTTATAACTAACTGATTTTCGGATAAAGCTCAAGGAACTCCTATTAATTAGGAGTTGTGGCTAAAATATACCCACGTTCTTTGTGATTATCACTATAAATATTGAAGTCTAAATGAGTTCCAAAGTGTGTCTGACTAAGTAATTCAGTGAGTTTAACTAATTAAGTGTCAGTGCCTTCATTCTCTCATAATAGCCATTTGTTCTTTGCTTTCTTACTCTAATTCCACTAAGCTTATTTCGATCAATTGTATTTTGGTTTTTGGGGTAAGGGAACTCTGAGTGAAGTTCTGTAAGAGAGAGACTTTGAATAAAGCTTGTATGAGTGAGAAAACTTCGAGTGAAGTTGAGAGGAACTGCTGTTAAGGGAACAGTGGCTTAGGAACTTGAGTTTAGGAACCCAAGGTGTGGCTCGAGTTAGAATTAGGTTGTAACAAAGTTGTTTGGCCTAATTAGTGAAAGAGTTGGGTTTAAAATCCCTAGTGGTCGAGGTTGTTTCTTCTTGTTGGGCCTAAGAAGTTTTTCCTCGTAAAAATCCCTTGTGTTCCTCTAGCTTGTTTATTCGTTTAAGTTTTAATTTTCGCAAAAAGTTACGTTTATTTCTACACCTACAATTCACCCCCCCTCTTGTAGTGTTCCTAGAGAAATAACAACCAATCACCAACTCAAACAATTGTTTCCTATCTTAACATAGAAACCAGACACTACCTTAAAAATTACTTAGAACGACAAATTATTGGTGGTTGTATTTAGGGAAGATCTGGAGATAGGCACCACATTTAAATATGATCGATCCAATGGAATCCCCCAACCTGAAACTCGACATTACTTGATGTGACTACTTCTGATTATGTTAATTGAACTATTTTGCCAATTCCAACGAGACGAGTGAAAAACTAAGAGTAATTAGAGGCAGTAAGCAAAGGACGCATGGTTCTGCCTTCTTTTTCACCTGTAGTGCAACTACCATACTACAACTACAATTACAATGTGATTGTGGTTGTGCCTCGCCTGCAGCCTTTTTCGAGGAAAGGTTACCCTAGCCACCAGTGAGCCAAGATGAGTGGTGGCAGCTGAGGTACGGTTTGATTTCGGATAAATATATTTTAGCGTTAAAGGAGACACAATTTAACACCAAAGTTATAAAGGTGAATAGAGCTGTCATATTGGTTGATGAATAAGCCAGTTGAACTCTCGACGAAAAAGTGAACTTAATTAAACTGAAATGAAGTGACCCATAATTGACATAAACTAGAAAAATTAAACCGCAATTGAAATGAGCTAAACTGTATTCAAGGTGATTTAAACTGAAACCTAAACTCAACTGAAGTGAAAACTTTCAAACTAATATGAGATGAAACTGATTTAAATCGAAACTAATTTAGATTATAACTGAAATTGAACTAAACTGACTTATTTTGACATAAACTGATTTGAAAATAAACTCAACTGAACCTAGATAAAACTGAAAGTAAACTAAAAGGATTCTAACTGAAATTTTTGAATGGAACTTAGTTATTATGGAACTTAACTTAATTGAAATTGGACTGAATAAATTAATATGTAACCCAACCAGTATATTATTATATGAATGGAAGGGTTTACGGGAGAACATTAAAAAATTCACACAATTCAAAATTTACAAGAAGATTTCACCTATTCAAATAATAAAAATTAACTTAGTTACAACATAATTACAATAAAAAGCAATTTTCCAAACTAGAAACCACTCCACAGCTTAAAAATTGTATCTTCTTACTACATTTGTTTCTATTGAGCTACCAAAGGGAGATACGAAATTACTAATAACTTAAAAGGAACAATAAAAAAACAAATGAAAACAATTAAAAAAAAAGAAGTTCAATGCAAAATCCAATTTGTGTCCATATAGTGGGTTGTGCTTTGACATGACCTTTTAAAGCCAAACTAATGGTTGATCCAAAATTCTAGATCATCATTATTCTAATATTTTCTCTCTCTTCCACGTCATTCATGAATTACCATCAGTTTTAATGGTTTTTATACCCCTCATTGGTGATCTAGAATTTTGAATCTACATTCTCTTTCCTACTTTTAACATACTCACCATTAATCTCTCTCAATTTCCTTTTCGTCCTATGCTTTATCTTTTATCTTTGCTTTTTTTTCTTCAAAAAAGGCGTTTATTATTAGAAGATTGGAAATACCAATAATTTTTTATACGATTTTTTCACCATATACCCCGGACAAATTTTTTTTGCACCATATACCCTTTCGACTTTTTAAATTCACCATATACCCCTCAATTTTGAAAAAATACTTCCACTTACCCTTAATGACTAATGGCGTTACACTCCGTTAATCATTAACCCCTAATCCCCCTCTAACCCTAATTAACTAACCTTAATCTATCCCTAATCTACCTCTAACACTAACCCTAATAACTCCACCCCTGCCCCTGCAGTGCCCCTTCCCACCACCCCAAACCCCCCCCTTCCACTACCACGTAGCCCCCTCCTCCTTCCGCCACCCCGCAACACCAGAATCCCCTCCCCCTTACACCACCTCGCAGCACTGCAAAATCCTTCCGCCACTTTGCAAGTCCCTTACAAACTCGCGCAACCCTATCCCCATGTCAAGTTGTCTTCTATCAATCGGTGCTGCAGGCTGAAATTGGGAAAAAGGGGAGGGGGAGCTGCAAGGAAGGGGAGGAGGAGTGGTTGCGTGAAGAGGGAAGGGGAGGCACGGAAAGGAATGGGGAGGGAGAGGAGTGGCTGTGGGGAGGGGAGGGGCGACGCGGCTGCGAGAAAAGCGAGGGGGAGCTGCGAGGAAGGGGGAGGGGAAGGTGGATGCGGGGAGGGGGAGACGTGGCTACAAAGAAAGGGATGGGGGAGGGGCTGGTGTGGCTAGGGTTGTTGGGGTGGTGGGCTGAGGGCTGGTGGGATTTTTGGGGGTGGTGGGCTAGGGATGGGTAGGGGGCTGGTGGGCTTTTAGGGTTTTTAGGGTTAGGGCTTTAGGGTTAGTTAGGTTTTTAGGGTTAGTTATGGTTTTTAAGGTTACTTAAGGTTTATGGTTTAGGGTAGTTAATTAGGTTTAGTGGAGATTAGAGGTTAGTGACTAACGAAAGTCTAACACTGTTAGTCAAAAGGTAATCTGATGTATTTTTTTGAAAATTGGAGGGTATATGGTGAATTTGACAACTTGCGAGGGTATACAGTGCAAAAAAATTTGTCAATGGTGTATGGTGGAAAAATCGTTTTTTATTAATAATTTTTGAGTTGATGGGGATAGATTGTTTTTAAAACAGGATATTGTTATGGCTGAATTTTTTGACAGGATGACATTGACGCAATGACGTGATGACTCGATGACATGATGCCATCTGACGTGATGACGAGGTAACCATGACTTAAAGGCACGGCGAAGGACGCGAGACTGGAGCAGAGCATTAAGTGGTAACGGTTCAGCTAAATAAGGAAGGAGTGTAACGAGGCGTAAATACAGCCTTTGTGGAGCAGGGATCATGACGTTGGAGCATAAATGAGGAAGATCTTCCATGATTGAAGGACTGAAATTAATGTAATAATTAGTGAATTTATTATGTATTCGTTGAGAAAAAGCCAAGGGGGGAAAAAAGGCATACAAAAGAGGGTAAAGGGTCATTAATCATTTGTTACGCAAGATTATCGGAAGAGCATTGGAGAGAAAAAGTACTTTTGTAACGACAATCCCTCACTAAGAAAGACAGTGAACCATAGTAGATTGGTGGATCTTCATCCACCCGCGGTTTTACCCATCTTCATAAGGGTTTTTTGCATCACAATTTTTGTGTGTTCAACCCCTTTGATCCCCATTGCATTGGTTTGTCGCATTGTCTTAAACATAATCTGGTTAAATCGTCCCAAACTTTAATTTCGTCGTAAGTGATAAATTTTAGCATAAACAATTTGGCGCCCACCGTGGGGCATAACCAGACCATCTACTGTTCAAAATCTATCAGATGGGAGAAACACCTAACCTCGAGGAAATGCAGAGACAATATGAAAGATGAGAGCAGAAATGCTGAAATGAAGCAAGCCAATGAGCGGCTAGCTACTGACTTCACGACGTCGTAGGAGAGAATCCAGAAATTGCAGGAAGAATTAGCGTCGTCCAAAGCTTCGAAGGTCCGACGTCGCGCTAATCTGAACGACATCCCTTTCATGGGAAACTTTCTAAGTCAGATAGCGAGAAGCCTGAAAATGACGAAGAGCTCGAGGATGAAGAGCCCTTAAACAATCAAGAGAACGATCAAGGCGAAGGAGAAGCGAATCTCATGGCGAAGTGCATGGTCCAGATTGAAAAGCAGAATAAGCGCTTAATGAAGCTCATGTCCCAGCTCCCTGGGGATCCGATGCCAAGCATCGTGGAGCATCGAGACGATTATGCAGAGTCACCATTCGTCGAAAGGATCACGAGGGTTGTGCTTCCCAAAAAGCTCAATCTGCCTACCCTCGCTGCTAATTATGATGGTTCAACCGATCCAGGCGAGCATGTCACCCAATACAAGCAGGATGTGGCAAGCGTCAATTCCTTGGCTTTGGTAGAGGCCTGCATGTGCAAGTCTTTTGGAGCCACGCTCACCGGTCCCGCTCTCAAATGGCTCGGATCCCTCAGGCCAGGGAGCATTGGCAATTTTTCCACCCTAGTCAATAAGTTCTATGAGAAGTTTGAAGGCAGTTGTAGCCTGGAAAAGCAGACGAACGACTTATATGGCGTCGTTCAAGGACCTAAAGAATCTGTTCGCGATTATTATAATCGATTTAATAAAGATATGATTAGCATTAAAGATCTTGATACTAAGACTGCTATTGAATGTTTTAGGAAAGGATTAATCTTGCGATCAAAGCTATACAACCGTTTGACGTTCTAGGAAGTCAAGTCGCGGGCACTAGCACAAATGAGATTGGAGGAAGATGATGCCATCCTCAACACCATATCGACCCGACATGCACCAGTGACCCCTACTGACCGGAAGGCTTTCGTCCCCAAGACGAATAATTGCGAAGCCACCCATATAGTCGCTCAAATCAGGTAAAACAATGTTACTGACGTTGTCGAAAATGCGGTAACGACGCAAGGACGGAGTCGTCGACCTTCCCAGATCTAGATCTAGGATTTTCCGTCGATGTCGGAGGCGTCGTAAATGCCTTGTCCAAAATTAGAGCACCCGTCCGTTGGCCAAAAAAGAGAAACCGACCGGAAGCGCAAAAAGATCAAACAAAGTGGTGTCAGTTCCATCATGACCATGGCCATAAGACGGAAGAATGCATTGCGTTGCGACGAGAGGTCGCGTTCATGCTTAATAAGGGGCACCTTAAAGACCTCTTGAGCGATAAAGGTAAAGCGTCCTTCAGTAGGAATATCGCGCAGTCCGACCCTCCTGCGTCGCCCACGCACGTAAAGGTAATCAAGTTATTTCTGGTGGGTCTGATGTATGTGGACTAACGTATTCCCAGCCAAAAGGCTAGCAAGAGAGGGTACTCCCTCGTCCGCCGTTTTTAAATCTTGCAGGTCAGCTGAAGAACGCAAGCTCGAAGCAATGGCAATAACCTTTGACGACAGACGTCTGCGACGTGGAGCATCACGATGGATTAGTCATATCCCTGACTGTCAGTAATTGCTTGTTGAAGCGGGTGTTAGTCGATGGGGGCAGCTCGCCAACATTATATTCAAAAGGCCCTCGAAGGTATGGGTTTGTGCGATAAAGATATTACTAAAAATCTACTTTTTGGTAGGTTCAGTGAGAGGCCCAACATACTGTCGGAGAGTCACATTGCCAACGCTAGCCAAAGGCGTCAACCTGCCAACCAGATTCAACGTTGTGGATTGCCGTCCGATATAACATCATTCTCGGCACTCCATGGATACACAAGATGAAGGTCGTCCCTCAACTTATCATCAGTCGCTGAAGTTTCCAACCAAGTGGGGCGTCCAAGAAATAAAGGGCGAGCAGAAATCTGCAAGAGAATGCTATAGTTCGTCGCTCAAACCCCCAAAAGCGTCCATCTAGCAATTAAAGGATGGATCAGCGCCCGACGCGCCCAGCGAGCAGGACGTGGATGAAGTGATGCTCGATCCATCCATCCCGATCGTGTCGTTCGAATCGGAGCGACGTTGTCGCAAGAAATACGAGGTCAGTTAGTTGATTTTTTGAAAGCTAACCAAGATTGTTTTGCTTGGTCCCATGAGATATGACAGGAATCAGCCTGACGTCATCACGCATAAGCTCAACGTCGACCCCGTCACAAGCCGTTAAACAGAAAAGACGCAAATTCGCACCCTGAAAGGAATAAGTCATCAATGACGAGGTTCAAAAGCTGATCGACACCGGAAAGATTCGCGAGGTAAAATATCCAAATTGGTTAGCCCATGTCGTGGTGGTCAGCAAAAAGAACGGGAAGTGGAGAGTCTGCATCGACTTCAAGATTTGAACAAAGCATGTCCCAAGGATCCATTCCCTCTCCTCATATAGATGCAATGGTCGACGCGACGGCAGGTCACGAGCTTTTAACGTTCATGGACGCATATTCCGGGTACAACCAAATATTGATGCATCCGGACGATCAGGAAAAGACCGCGTTTGTCACTGATAAAGGTATATATTGTTATAAGGTTATGCCTTTTGGTTTGAAAAATGCAGGTGCCACCTATCAGCGATTGGTCAACCAAATGTTTAAAGACCAACTGGCGACACCATGGAAGTATATATAGACGATATGCTCGTCAAATCCAAGCGAGCAGACGATCACATCCAGCATCTGTCGGAGGCTTTTGATGTCCTGCGAAGGTATGGCATGAAATTAAATCCCACTAAGTGCATTTGGAGTGTCTGCAGGAAAGTTCTTAGGGTACGTCGTTACGCAACGAGGAATTGAAGCCAGCCCGGATAAATAAAGCCATCATTAACATTCAATCTCCACGAAGCGTCAAGGAGGTGCAAAAGTTGACCGGTCGTGTAGCGCCTGAATCGTTTCATATCCCGGTCGTCAAAAATGCCATCTATTTTATGACGTCTTAAGAAAGAATAAGGGCTTCGACTGGTCGCAACAACACGAAGACGCGCTGCAGAAACTTAAAAGCTACTTAGCGTCGCCGCCATTGCTGTCGAAGCCCAATATCGGAGAGATGTTGCAGCTTTATCTCGCGGTAGCAATGTGTCCGTCAGTGCCGTCTTGACGCGGGAAGCAAAAAGCCAGCAGCTACCAATCTACTATGTCAGTAAGTCTCTGCTAGACGCGGAGACCAGGTATTCTTCATTAGAGAAGCTCATTTTAGCCATAGTCGTAGCTGTTAAAAAGCTTAGGCACTATTTTGAAACACATACTTTATTCGTTATGACTAACTATCCTATCAAGTCTGTCTTGCGACACCCGAATTGACAGGACGCATGAGCAAGTGGGCAATAGCACTCAGTGCGTACGACATCCAGTTTCATCCAAGAACAGCTATCAAGTCACAAGCTTTGGCAGATTTTGTGGCAGACTTTAGCCCAGAGCTAGAAAAGCTTGTGAGGACGAAGTCGCAAAGATTAATCAAGAAACGACGATCTTGGATATTATTTGTTGATGGATCTTCAATTTTCGTGGTGCAGGTCTGGCATTGTGCTAAAGTCGCCACAAGGGGCAAGATAGTACGAGCCATTTGCTGTGAATTAGAGCGACGAATAACGAAGCCAATACGAGGCGCTCATAGAGGAATGACTTAGCAGAAGACATGGGAGCAAAAGCATTGAAAGTCTTCAGCGATTCACTGCTGATAGTCAGCCAAGTCAAGGGCGAATTCGCGGGAAAAGACTCTAAATTGGCCATGTACTTAGAAATAGCTCAGCGTAAAAGTAAAGTGTTTAATTCATTTGACATTTTGCAGATACCACGGGACTAGAATACGCAAGCAGATGCATTGGCCAATCTCGGATCTTCTTTAAGGGATGTTTCATTTACGTCCGTCCCTATAGTTCATTTGGCGAATCCTGCTGTCGCTAGGAGCGTTGGGGACGCTGTCGTGACGACGGTCAAACGGCTTCAAGACAACCATGAGGTCGTTAGTAACATCGGTAACCTCGCATCTGAGAGCGACCCTGACGCCGAGGAGGTAAGTGTCAGTTGGACAAAACCGCTTTATGATTTTCTTGCTAACGACGTACTCCCAATAGATAAGGCAGAGGCACGCAGAATTCGGTTCAAAGCGTCGCGATACATACTCATTCAAGGAGTACTGTTCAAAAAATATGCCGCAGGCCCCTACCTGCGTTGTTTGGAGAAGGATCAGTGGGGGCAAGTCCTGAAGGACATGCATGAAGGCACTTGTGGAAATCACTCAGGAGGACGCAGCTTATCCAACAGAGTGTTGCGCATGGGATACTATTGGCCAACAATGAAGAAAGACGCAATAAGGTATGTCGCCAAGTGCGATAGTTGTCAACGACATGCAGGTATGACGCATAAACCTTGTGAAGTTTTGCATCCTACTCTAACACCTTGGCCTTTCATGAAATGGGGCATGGACATAGTTGAAGTTACCTCCAGCCCCAGGCAGAAGGTCTTTATGTGGCACTAACTGACTACTTTTCTAAGTGGATTGAAGCAGGTTCTTTTCAACAGGTACGCGACATGGAAGTGATTTCTTTTATATAACTAACATTATTTGCAGGTTTGGTGTTCCGTCCGAGATAGTATGCGACAATGGGTCCAATTCATTAGCAAGAGACAAGACGTTTCCGATGAATGGAGCATAACGTTGTTAAAGTCAACACCAAGATACCCGCAAGCCAATGGACAGGCTGAGTCCAGTAACAAGACGATCATTGACTCTTTGAAGAAGCGACTCACAGCTAAGAAGGGTAAATGGGCGGAGGCGTTGCCTTCCATCTTATGGGCTAATCGCACGACACCGTGCACTGCGACTGGACAAACACCGTTCGCAATAGTATATGGTTGCGAGGCTGTCATGCCTTCAGAGGTGAGCGTCCCGACTGCGAGATGTAGTTTAGCGACGGAGCGACAGAACTGCAATGAACTTGTGAACGACTTAGATACCATTGAAGAGTTACGCGACGCAGCATTGGTACGCATGGCGGCCCAGCAACAAATAGTCGCAAGGAGTTTTAATAAAAACGTCCAAGCCAAGTCCTTCATCGAAGGTGATTGGGTCCTAAGAAAAGTATTCCAGAACACACAAGAGGCTAACGCTGGTAAGCTAGGACAGAAATGGGAAGGTTCATACCAAATTAGCAAAGTGGTAGGCAACGGAGCCTACCAATTGGTCCGACGTGATGGAAGCTCCGTGCCACGCAGCTGGCACCCTACACACCTCAAACGATACTTTTTTTAAGCTAAGTAATGCGTCTTGTTTTCCTTCATTATGTAAGAAGTAAACGATAGTACTATTGTATCTGTGTCGCTTGTCGCTAGCGACCATATTGTTCTCTCTCTGGGTGGTGTTGAATTTCAGGGAAGTCACCCCCGTCAATCTTAATACCGTTGCCACAATTTTTGAGACAACAGTTAGACTTGCATCTTACAACCATGTAAAGTCCTATGACCCTCTACTACCCCAGCTTACGCTGCAACAGGGGCACAGTCATTTCAAAGTCATAACTGCTTACGACATTTCGTGTATCTCTCCGACAAACACACGTAAGTATCTATGTATTTCCTATGTGTATTCTAAAGTAACTTAGTCCAAACGTTACGTCTGAATGACCAAAGATGGCTTACTAAGCGCCTGATCATCCTCTAGGAACGTCAGAATAACGACTGAACATATGCATATGACACAAAGTAAGGATATTGTTAAAATTCAAAAGCATCAAAGTAATGGTCACTCCTATAGGTGACCCAAAAGTTCAAACTATAAAAGTTATGGTCACCCCCGTAGGTGACCCAAAAGTACAAAACAAAGAGTCACTCCCTTGAGTGACCTAGAACAAAGTTTGATTAAAAAGTTCAAATGAAAGGGGCGGAATTTAAAATGATTAAAACTTAAACGTTAGGGGCCTCCTCAGCTTCCTTCTCCTCTGACGCTACAGTTGGCAAGGCAGTGGCTGGAACTTCCTTCTCAGTTTCAGGGTCAGGCGGCACATCTGACGCTATGAATCCAGCGCAAGATGGAGCGTTCTCATCGACTTTTGATGAAGAGTCCGCCGTCACAACCAGGTCTTCCTCGTCCATCAAATCCTTCATGGACCCCATAAATTGGAGGAATAGGTCAATGTCCTTCTGTGGCGTCCATGACGCCGTCTTTTTCATTAGGAACTGATACAATAGCTTAGCCTTGACCCTGGTCGTCACCTCAGCCTCAAGAAGGTCCAGCTCATTCTTCTACGCGGCAATGCTTGCCTGGAGAGTCGCGATCTCCCGACGCGAAGATTCTTTCAGCTTAGTTGCCCTCTGCCTAATCTCTTCCAGCTCCTCTCCATTCTTCTTCAGGGTTTCCCCCATATCCTCCATGGCCTTCTAGCAGGATTCCACTTCAGCGCCTTTGGACTTCGCGTCCGATTCCGCCTTCTCCAATCTCTCCCTCTTAGCCATTAGGAGATGTTGAGAAGACTGCATAGGAAAAGGAGAATGCGTGTCATTTTTTTAAAAAAAAAAAAACAAAAAAACATAAGTCATTGTCATAGTGGCATAGTGTCTCAAAATATATATATATATATATATATATATATATATATATATAATATATATATATATATATATATATATATATATATATATATATATATATATATATATATATATATAAAGCGAGTGTCTGTACCGGGAATAGGAGTTCTAGCCCATCATACATCATGCGAGGAAGAGTATGGTCCTTTATTCATTCCATTGCGCTGGGAAGAAGGAACTTGTCGGCCTCAGGCCATATGGACCTCTCCAACAACATGAAGTCGTTAGGGACGGTCACAGTATAAGAAGGCCCGCTCTTGTCTGGAGGGGCCAGGAAGTCAATCTTTCGCGTCTTAGACGCGACGTCATGTTCGTCGTCCAAGTGGACGACGACAGCCGTATCCTTCTTTGTCGACGCTGACGACAGGGACGCAGCGTCAGTAGAGGACTCTCTCTTACGTTTGCACAACAACTCAGCCAGCGCTTGCCCGTCCAGACTCCCCCTAGGACGCGACTGAGATGAACCCGTCCAGTAACGTTTGAGTCATTAGTGTGAACAGTTCCTGGTAATGTCCTACCCAAAAATAAAAAAAAAAAAAAAATCAGAGAACATTGATAGACTAACCAGATGCCATAGATGAGCAACTGTATTGAGAAGCAAAAAGAATTCTTCTGAACTGCCTGTCTTCTTCTGGAACTTTCAAAATTTGCCACAAAGACTCTGAGACTCGTCACGATGCGACAGTAGTTTAGGGTTAAGACCTGCGATAGAAACGATGTAAGAGTAGAGTTAACAACATGACACGAACTTAAAAAGACTGAAAATAAACACACCTTCGGTATTCCAGCCGCTAACCAAAGACGTCCCAGCTTCCCCTAGCGACGACCTCTTCACAAATACAAATCTGTTTTTCCAACCTCTGTCATTCGACTGAATTCCCCCGACCAGAGGTTCTAACCTCGCCTTTGCATGTAGGGCTATTCTATTTTTTGCTTTGACCCTAATTTCATAGTGTAACAGTAGGTCATGGAGGGTGAAGGCTTGTTCCCACGACGCCGTCACCCTGTCGATGACACTCAGAATCCGCCAGACCTGGGGCATGATTTGCCCAGGACTGATCTGATAAATTTGCATCAGGTCCCTAGCTAAGGGGGTGAAGGGAAGTCTTAGACCTATTTTGAAAGGGTACTCGTAGAACACCACCCACTTGGGGGGACACGACTTAGGTGGTTTGTCGGACTCAGCATTCCTAATGACAGTACTTTCGGGCAAATTCCCTAAGTCTAAAAACCTTAATAAGTCCTCTTCTGACATCGTTGACAGTTCATCTTCATTCTCTACCTTTTGTTCTACGACTTTCTTTTTCCCTCTCGATTTTTCTTGGTTTTTTACGAATGTTCTAATACTGCGTCTACTAGGAGCCATAAGTGCAAGGAAGAAAAGAACTACGAATTAAAGGAATTAATGAGCGGAGAAGTGTGAGAATTACCTGGAATCACTGATCGGTTTTCCGGCAGAGAGAATAAGGGAAATTATGGAAACTGCCTTACTTAAAGAGTACGAAAGATTTGGAGGAGTTGAAATAAAAAGTTAGAATCCTTAACCGCCCAAGATATTTATGCCATCAAGAGTAATCATGACATTATGCCAACGGTTAAAATTAAAACGGCTATTTAAAAAGAAAACTACCTTTTGTATTTTGAGACCATTAGACTACCAAATATAACCGCCTAAACGGATCTTCTTTCCTTCTTTGTGTCTCCTTGAGGAATGTTTTCTATAAATTGACAAAAGCGAGTATCTTCTATTGATTTTTGATATCTTGATAACTTAGAGAGAGTTTCATTTGATTTATTGATTTCTCTTAACAATTGTCTCATGGGTTTTTTGTTATCCTGATTCAACAATTGGGGGAAACCTGTTATGGCTGAATTTTTTGACAGGATGACATTGACGCAATGACTCGATGACATGATGACATGACGCCATCTGACATGATGACGAGGTAACCATGACTTAAAGGCACGGCGAAGGACGCGAGACTGGAGCGGAGCATTAAGTGGTACGGTTCAGCTCAATAAGGAAGGAGTGTAATGAGGCGTAAATACTGCCGTTGAGGAGCAGGGATCATGACGTTGGAGCATAAATGAGGAAGATCTCCCGTGATTCAAGGACCGAAATTAATGTAATAATTAGTGAATCTATTATGTATTCGTTGACAAAAAGCCAAGGGGGGAAAAAAGGCATACAAAAGAGGGTAAAGGGTCATTAGTCATTTCTTACGCAAGATTATCGGAAGAGCATTGGAGAGAAAAAGTACTTTTGTAACGACAGTCCCTCACTAAGAAAGACGGTGAACCATAGTAGATTGGTGGATCTCCATCCACCCGCGGTTTTTACCCATCTTCATTGGGGTTTTCCGCGTCACCATTTTTGTGTGTTCATCCCCTTTGATCCCATTGCATTCGTTTGTCGCATTGTCCAAAACATAATCTGGTTAAATTGTCCCAAACTTTAATTTCGTCGTAAGTGATAAATTTTAGCATAAACAGATATGATGATTGTTCTTTAATATTTTGAAAAAGATAGAACAAAAGAGGGTAGTATCGATTTTGAAAATGACTATTATTTTGGAAAAGTTAAGATAGGATAGGATAGGATCGATAGGGTGGATGAAAGAGATAAGATCTAATTTGAGATGCATGCTGATTCAAAACTCTATCATGATCACTAATCTAGATGGACTAAAAAATATACACTCAATCTTAGATGATATGCATGAAACAGATTAATTCTTGTCTTTGAAATAGTTGATTTTTAAAAAAAAATGATTACCTAAAAGTGATCATGGATGATAATGTAAAAAGGTGGACCAAAAATTTGTAAATAAATTGTTGAAATTGAGTCATGGAATGATATGCACATTGCGCCACACATAGACAGTCTTGAGTGCCACGCAAGCAGCTTACGCACACATAATAATTTTTTGTGCCACGTAAGGTTATGCGCTAGGTGCACTTTCCTTGCGTGCGACGTAAGATTCGTGTGGTGCATGGACTTCACGGAGCGATTTTTTGTTTTATCAATTTTTGGGTTGTTTTTCGTTGTTTCTAGTCTAATTCGAGGGGATAAGAGGGGAGATACATTAAAATAGAAAAAAAGCAATCAATGATGTCAGATAGCCATGAAATATTTATGCATTTCCAAACTAAAGTCAAAATCTATGTATACTACGGTTAGGCTTAGGTTAGCCTAAAAAAGGCCAATGACTAAGAAATTGATCCCACACTTCGTATCTTGGCTTAAAATATGGTCAATCAAGTCAAGAACAAGAGAACAATGTCATGGTTGGGTAGTTTTGCTGATGATTAAGAACCAACAATGTCGCTCAAGAAGTTGTTTGGAGGGATAAAGCGCAAACCCATCAGGGATGGCACCAGGCATAGAACATGCGCTAGTAAGAGAGGGACCAAAAGTTGTAGTGGCTCAAAAGAATAGTCATGCATATGCAAAACTTTAATGTTATATAAAGGCATAACAATTGTATGAATCACATTTTTATGAGTTTTATCCACTCATAAAAATTTAAACTTTGAATCCTCCTTAGTGAAATCGTCAAATTATAGGTATATATTCATTGCTTGAGTGAGATGACCGCGAGTTTTACTACCTCGTTGTACAAGGTTTTAGTTCTGAAATTCGTTTGAAAAAGAAGTCGCCAACAAGTCTTTAAAGGAACACTCATAAACCTAATTGGAGTTTTCGAAAAACACAGGGACATATTAGGGGTTTATTATCCAGTAAAGAATGGTGATTTTCCATCATGACTTCTAATTGGTCAATGACCCAAAGTTTGTGTTTGGGGGTGAGTGTACGAATATGATCAGGAATCCAATTCACTCATTGTTGACCTCGACTTAATGAGATTGATATTCTAGTTTTATGCAGATAAAGAACCAATAATATGCTCATTCGTTCTAAAGATCAACCTCAATTGTTTAGCAAATAAACAAAAGACTAATTCTTTTGATATATTCTTTAAGAAATTAAATTTCTGGTAACCTAATTCGATTGTCCAAATTAACAGACTTTATTGTAGGAACATTTATTTAGGTCTTGTTTAGCAACAATAAATATATGAAGTGATGAAATTATTAAACACATACGCATGCAAATACATAGAACATTAGAGGTTTAAACATACAAGAAGAAATTATTTATTTACGGATCCATATCATGAAAAGATAGTAAATAACTTCAAGTAATTAAATTGAAATTGAAATACTAAGGACCGTCAAGCCACAAAAGTTATACCTTTGTTACTAAGGCTGATTGTACGAACGTCGTAGGAATCCAACCTTAGCTTTGAAAAACTGATGTCTTGAATAAAAGTTCAAAGTAGGAAGAAGAATTAATTAATATTCTTGGTTGAATATGTTTTGAAAGTTTTAATGTGTTTGAGAGAGTTTAATTTTTGAGAGGTCTTGATGCTTAAATGTTATAGTATATGTGAAGTCCGTGAAAAAATATGAGTGAAAATGGGGTAATTTTAGTGCAGAATATGATTATAATTCGTAAAACATAAACTCCAGATATAAGAAAAAAACTTGCGTTCCACACAGGCTCGGTGCGCTTAGCACACCAGTGACGTGCGTCGTGCAGCAATGTCGTGTCGAACGCATCACCGTTGGCGTGCGACGCATTCCTGATATGCTTCTTTTGCCGAAGTTCGATTTTTCTCTTAATAAACCGTTTGACTTATCTTTTTTTATCAAAAGTTACCAATAATAAGGGATTTAAATCACAAAATTGGATTTCATGAAAACAATTAAATAAATAATTAATCTTTAAAAAATCAATTAATTGTTATGAATAATTAATTGGGTTTGAAATTAGGTTTTCTTGTAAAATAGGCTTTATAACATATTTTGACCCAAAAGGATTTTGGACAATGTCTTGGATTGCTCTTTCAGTTTGGACCATTTAGTACAATGATATGTTTATCATCGGATAGTAAAATGGGGAGACATGATTATGTGTCTACTCACATTATTATGAAACATTCTATTTTTTGAATCACTAAAAATCTGTTCCTAATATCCTCTAGACTCTAATATTTCATCTATAGTGAGATTTGTATACATAATCAAAACTTAATTTTTCCTTATACTTTGATGTTACTAATATTTTGCTACGCCTGACACAAGTTCAAACATTAGTTATTTTTGAATGAAGAAAGTGTGCATTATATCAATAGATCTAACATTGACTAGTGACTAACGCGAAGGAAGTGGTCAAGTGGCGCTGTGCCTATCTATTTCATTTGTATAAGTATAACTTTGTCTTTTTTTTCCTTGGAGGGAGAGGATAGTTTGACATGAGAAACTTTTCACCTGTCAGAAGGACTGAAGTGACGAGTATCAATCATGGCACAAATGCTTCCCTTTTAAAAATGTATGTTATACAAGTGCATGCATCCACATATAACTAATTAAGCTAAATCTTTAAACAATCAAATTCATGCATAAACTTGTATATTTTTTACCAAGAATTATTCACGTTCGTATCCTTTATAACCTAAGTTAGGAAAAAAGTTTCTTGCAACGATGGCCCATATGTTTACCCTAATTTTGCTAAAAAAATTAATCACTTACTAAGCTCTTTATTTCAGTATCAACGTTCACTTGAATCTAGACAAGCAATAGCTGGTTATTCCTTAACAAGACAATCACAGTTAAGGGTAAAATAAGAACTCCACTATCATTTTTAGGCCATCTTTAATCACGTATAAATCAGAAACTACTCAGCATTAAAATTATTGACACAAATATTATGGTGGGCAGTTGAACCATCTATTCACTTGAGGCAGGACCATTTAAAGAGTTAACTTTGTGAAAGAAAAATCATTATTTCCCCAGTGATTTTGGTTTGGTAAAACTTTTTGAAAGGTGGACCATAATATATTCAAAGATGCCAAATTCCACGCTATATATGTGCAACTTAGGGTTGAAGGTTTTAGCACATACTAACATAGTTGAAAATTAACATTTCATCTACCTCTTTCTTTGTGTTTTTCTTTTGAGATTGAGGATGAGGAAGAAACAAGTGGTATCAAAAAGAACTGCTGAAGATTTTAGGAGTTCAATCAACTCCGCACTTGCATATAGAAACGTAAGGTATTTGGAGTGCCAGAAGAATCATGCAGCTAGCATTGGTGGGTACGCTTTGGATGGGTGCCGGGAGTTTATGGCTAGTGGAGAAGAGGGCACCGACCTTGCACTCGTTTGTGCCGCTTGCGGTTGCCACCGGAACTTCCATCGTCAAGAAGTTGATGCTGAGGTTGTTGCCGAGTGTTCTTCTTCATCACAACATTCATCGAGTGGGAGTTGAGTTGAGCTACTCAGGCTTATATTATGTTTTGTTTAGGGATATAACAGAAGTGTTAGTTCTACGGGTATTGGTTAAGCTTCTTTTTTTAAGTCTACGTCATGTGTGAGGAATTGAGGATTGTGCTTGTACTTGTTTTATGTGGTTATAAAATCTGGGTTATGTATGTATATGTATGCTTGAACTATCAATCTATGTATTACGTACTGTCTTCTGTTTTTGTTCTGATCACCAAATGGAAGGGAACAAAAGGTTTATTATTCAGAGTTGCATGAGTATATTGTAAAGAGTGCACTAGCATATCTCATGATAGTTCAGTTGGTTTCCAGGAGGAGTTAAAGTCATCAACTTTCGTAATTTATGAAATGAGATTATTTTTACGACAAGACAAATGATTTTTTCTAACTTTTTTACAAATACTTTCTCCATTCTGAGATTACTCGTTTTGACTTTTAGCACAATTCATATACTTCTTTGGAACACTTTTTTTTCATCAACTCAAATGCAAAATTTGGATAGGAGAGAGGTAGAGAGGAAAAAAAAGAGAGGGCCCCATGTAATTGGAAAGAGATAAAGAGAAAGGAAAAACAAAAGTAGAAAGTGTTGCAAGTAATTAATTATTTCCATTTCAGAAAAGTGTTGCAAGGAAAAAAAATGCAGGAAGTACATGATCTTTATGATCATTGTGATTTGTATTTAAGTAAGAATATAGTAATATGGATCTTGTTTTTTTTTTTTTTGACATCAAGATAACGTACAATAATGATAGGAAAGATAAAAAAACAAACGAAAGTAACCTTACAAAAAAACAACCATATAGTTATGTACTACCCCTACTATATTGTCGCCACCAATATCCTAATCGGTTAGCCTCAGCCACTTCTGGGCGCAACACCTGAATCACCTGACATGTCGTAAAAGCCTGGCGGTTTTTAGTATCTTATTCAGGGTCCACCTGATATTAACATTCCTAGGTTGCCCCCATTTGCAAGAGCTGGACTAGTTCCCGCGATTCTGTGAAAATCCGTATCTGCGTATATTGTTGAGACGCTGCCCATGAAATTGCATACAGACAAGCCGTAGCTTTCGTGAAAATGGTTGATGTCGAATAGCAAAAAGAGCTGTGATGATTACTTTGACCTCGGTTGCATTAGATCTTGTGCCTACAATTTGGATTGTTATGAAAGGAAGATTATCATTCTGTTGTCCGATATTTGCAATTCCAAAACCAGGGGGAGTAAGGGGATCCAGAGGGTTTCTAGTTGGATCATGCAGATCCTGCACGAAGATGGCATGGTGTCGCATGCTTTCATGCAACTAAAAAGAAACCAAATCTACTATTGGTCGTTGTTGACGAAACACTTGCGCATTACGTAATTTCCAAATAGCACAAAGAGTGACTACATAAGTGATTAGAGTCGAGCCTTGATTTCCATCTTCCGTATTAAACCGTAGAAGTCAGTATCCTACCCAATCCATAAAGGACATGTATCGTGGGTTGGTGATATGCACTTTTAAAGACCCCTAGTCACATGCTTCAAGAGCGAGGGGGCACTGTCGGAAGAGATGTTGAGTATCTTCTTGGTCATGTAGACAGATGGGGCACTCCCCTGAATGAGTGATTCCCCGCTTATGAAGATTGGAGGCGGTTGCTAAGCCATTGTGCCAAAGTTTCCATAGGAAAAGTTTTCATTTTTGCATGAGGTTTAATCTCCAAAGAGTGCAAAAAAACCTCGTATCAATGGTAGATGTCATGCTACAGATTTCATTTTGTTATTGGAGAAGCGGTGTGTAACATGATATTGTAGTGTACAACCCCGATTTAATGAACGACCAATATTGTACATCACTTACCGTCGAAGAATCAGGAAGTTTAATACTTTTTATGTGCCGTGTCGTGCTTGTTTAAAGAGCATATTAATTTTTCTGAAATTCCAACTGTGATTATACAGAAGTAGTAGTTGGTGAACTTTAACATTTCGAACTTCGGCTAATGGAGTTGCATCTTTGAAGAGGGGATGATGATTAGGAAGCCATTTGTGGGTAGTGACACCAATAAGGCGGCCATTACCCACCTTCCAGTGGCATTGAGCGTCAAGTAATTTTTCCGCAAATAAGAGGTCCCTTCGGCCCCAGGAAAGTTGGCGATGGCTGAGTAATTGTGGATGGGTAGGCAATCGTGAGCTGTGATAAACTTTGGATAATAATAGTTGTGGATTGTGTTTGATACGCCAGAATTTTTTCATGAGGAGTGCATTATTGAATAAGCCAACGTTGCGAATTCCCAAACCCCCTGTAGTTCGTGAGCAATGTAGAAAAATCTCTGCGTTTCCAGTAAATACCTTTCCCGTGCCGATCTTTCCAAAAGAAAGCTGCTATAATGCTACCTATTTTGTTGATAATTGTAGCAGGAATTCGGAATACAGAAAGATAATGTTGTATTGCCCCAATAAGGATCGAATGGATGACAAGAAGCTTGGCAGATTGAAATATGTCCATGTGACCCCATTGCAACATTTTCACAGTGATTTTATCTAACAGCGGAGTAAAATGATGAACTTTAGTGTCCTGGATGTCGACCGGATTACTCAGGTAGGTGCTAAGAGAAGTAGCCGATTCCATAATATTTCTTTGTATTATTGTTGAGTTGCTGCAGGAATGTTAGGATTAAATTTGACAAAAGATTTATGAAGATTTAGAAGCTGACTAGAAATAGCACAAAACATGTTAATGACTGTAGAAATTCACTCACATGGCGCTATTGACGCTTTGAAAAAGAACATTGCATCCTTAGCAAAGAATAAATGTTATATAGTAGGCGCTCTAACATGTATACGAATTCCTTGAAATTGTCGTATATCTGTAGCTAATGTTGTCATTCGCGACAAAATGTTCATACAGAACAAAAATAGGTAAGGTGACAACGGATCCCCTTGCCGTAGACCACGTGAAGGGTAAAAGAGGAAGTAGCGACACCATTGATAAGGATTTTGTAGGTGACCGTTGAGATGCACTCACTAATTAGCCGAACCCAATGCGACAGAAATCCATATGCAGTTAGAATTCGTAGCAAAAAATCCAATTTCACTCTATCATAAGCTTTATTCATATCTAATTTGAGTGCCGCCAAATATTTGTGGTTTCGTCGTTTTTTGTTGATAATATGTGTATGCTCATGAGTTAGTAGAATATTATCCTTCATATGGTGTCCCAGAATAAAAGCGTTTTAGTAGTCAGCAATTGAACTTGGTAGAAGATGCTGCATCCTATTGACCATACATTTTGCAATACATGTATACAATACATTACAAAGACTAATAGGATGAAGATGGTTTACCTATTGAGGTGGTGTTACTTTTGGAATAAGCACAAGAAGCGTAGTATTCCATTCCTTAAGCAAAAACCCGGTTGCAAAGAACCTTTGTACTGCCGCTATCATACTAGGTCCAACTATCGGCCAATAATACTTAAAGAATTCCGCGTTATAACCATCAAGCCCTGGCGATTTGTTGTCAGCCAGTGAAATGAAGGAATCCTTGATCTCTGCTGGAGTAATGGGACGAAGCAAACTACAACTCTCTTGTGGCGTAATGACAGGCAAATGTAATTCTCTAAGAACCAGGTCAATGTTGTTCTCCGAGGTGGTTGGGGTCGAAGCTGATGAAGTTAATAAACTCTTAAAATGTTGTTGAACAAGATCTTCAATTTCACATTGCATAGTGAGCCAGGAGCCATCTTCAATTCGTAGCATGTGGAGATGTGTAGTATGTTGTTTGTGATGAAGCCGTCTAAACAGTAATTTGGAAGGAAGATCTCCCACTTGGTTGATATTATTTCACATTCGTTGTTTCCGATAAGTGATGGCGAGTGCAGCCTCGTTAATTACTAAATTGTGGTTGCGAGTATAGTCAACACCTTTTTCAGGAGTCGTGATCTGTGTCCCTTGATAGTATAATTGTTCAAAAATCCGCTTCCAATTGACACCCCAGAATAACTTTTTATCCAAGCACCAAGCTTTTAGCCGTTTACGGAGAATCTCTAACCGACATGTTAGCACATAAGCAAGCGAACCAACCATATATATTGTCCATATTTCGTGAACCATTAAGTGTACCTCATCAAACCGTAGACTCCAATTTTCAATCTGATATAGACGACGAGCCGAACGGCATGGAGGTATTATTTGTAACAAAATCGGACCATGATCCGAATGTACAATAGGTAAATTCCTGATGTGGGTGTGTGGAAAATCCTGCATCCATTCCATGGGAGCATAACCACGATCTAAATGTTCCATGATTAACTGTTCCTAGCTCATCTCTATTCGTCCACGTAAACCAAGGTCCCGAAAAAGGAATGTCCTGCAAGTTGATTGATCTTCCATGAAATAATATCTTCAAACATCCACGAATTAAGGCATTGCCCCCATTTTGTACGCATATTGATCTAATTGATTAATGTCACCTACGATCACATATTTGCTATAAGGGCTAAGCAACTGTTGTAGTTGATTCCATAAAGCAGGACGACAGACTAAGTTGTGGAGCTCCGTACAGAAAGAGGCAGTGTCATTCTTGATCATTTATTTCAGTTATCTTACAAAGCAAAAAGTGACTCGACCTTTCTACAACATCTACTACATAAGGCCCCTAACAAAAAAGAGCTTAGCCCCCTCCCCCCTCCCGTGTTTCACTGACATCTACCCCATAACAACAAGTAGGACTAGTAGAGCGTAGCATCCTATATAAACTATCAACACTAGATTTTGTTTCTTGCAAAAACAAAAGGAAGGTTTAAACTGAGACATCAACCAAAAGAGGTAGGGAATCATCGGGTTGTCATTACTATTCATCCCTCGACAATTCCAAGATAGGATACTCATTGAGGCCATGGTGATTGAGGAGGGTCAACCACATCCCTTACAACTTCTGGCTCCTTAATAGCCACTATCATCGAGAAGTTTAGTTCCATATTATTATCATTTGTTGCCTGTGTCCTGGCTTCATCAGTTTGTATGTTAAGGTTGGAAGTTCTGCAGCGTTTTAAAGTCCATTCACCCGTAGGATCCATTGGTGAAGTAGTAGCCACTCGCTTTTTCCTGTCTGATGAACCAGTCAAAAACGTTGCTTCGACTCCCATGTCATGAGCCATAGATACTCCCCTCTAGTTTGCTTTAGCTTGCATATCATCTGCTAATGGATTCACACGCATATTAAACCCACCCTTGGCATCCCATTCTTCATACCTTTTTTTCTCGTGGATCTGTTTTTCAGTACATGTAAACATAAATATACTATCCGCAGACCGACTGCGATCAAGGAGCCCATCTCTCCTACGCTTACCAGTGAACATAGCAGAAGTGCATTGTAGGCCCAACACTATTTGACGATTCTACGAAGTTGTTGTCTCCCTATTATCGTTGTCTTCGTCTAATTCAGATGATGAAAAATATATTTGTAATGGGGAAGTAAGAAAGTAAAGGTCATCAGTAGGATTGGCGTGCTCCAAGCCAGTACCTATATGTTCCTACAACAAAGGATTAAAAACATCTGCAAACACAAGTGGTGAGATTCGAAATCTGTTAGTTATAAAATTTGAAATATTCCGCAAGTCATGTGACATTTTTTGAAAATTATCAGCCATTGCAATGTCTTCTTCGTTGTGCAATCCCAAACCCTCTGCACTTAGGGCTACAGCCACACTATGTTCAACCCAGTTATTGGGTTTGGGCCTGGTGGTTGAATGTTCCAACCTTGAGCCACTAAACTAGCAAGTGATCATGTACCCATATGAATGTTACTTTGTGAGGGTGGGGATGGGCTAGAGCTATGTTGGCTTGGGTCGACTGAACATTGGGCCCAATTTGTCAAACTTAGGTGATGTAACATAGCTTGTCGAAAACTTTGATGGGTGTGAGGTGGATTTTTTTTTTGGAAGTTGGGTTTCTGAGGAATCTGGATGGATTGGTGGACTGCGTATTGGTGAGGCTGCGTGAACAGTGAAATGTTGTGGTGGATTTGGGCTTGGTGCCCGTGGCGGTAGGTTTACTTCCAGGTTCGTATTTGGTTCAATATCAGTAGGGCGGATATGCGTTATTGATGCTCTTGTGTCTGAAGATAGCCCAAATCGTCTCCCTGGTGAAGTGCTTGCACTCAAGCGAGCACTCACCCAATGATGACTATGGAGGTGTAGGGAATGGTTCGATAAATCCGGAAGGGGGTTAGTATTGTTTTGAGAATTTCCGTCCGGATAGTATTGAGAGATATTTGGTTTGCATATATAGTGAGGAGATGAATAAGGGTCTTGGTTAGGGGCAGGCATTTGTGGGCGTATGTGATGCAAGTTTACTCGTGGATTTCTATGAGTAAACTTATCAACAAGTCCTAGAATGAGGTTAGTATACAGAGGAATACCTTCATGAGTTTGTAGAATTATCATGTCACTCTCCTCAAAACCTTGCACCCGACGTAGGATTAATCGTTGAGCTTCATAGGCTGTATGGGCATCTTTCAGTATTGTGTCCAACACAACCACATTCCTTGCAAAACTTAAAAATTCGATATGTAATCTTCTTAAATTCGTCTCAATGTATATTATCCAAATATCAACTTTTTTTTTATATTTGCTTATTGACAGTTAGAGATATTCAGGTTTCAATTAGTGTCTCGTCAAGTATGCTTGAAGGAAATGGGTCAACTGAAAAACACAGGAAGTAAGTATTTGTGAAGTTTACCATCACAATAAGTTTGATATTTATACATATTTGTTTGGGAAGGTATATATAATTTTTATAGTAATTTGTTAGGAACAAAATTACTTTTGAGCATGCTCCTATAAGGACTCGATTAAGACGTGGAGTGTAATAGTAGCACACATATATTCCAGTGTGCGTCATATTAGAAAAATTTCTATATGGAAAAATTGACAATAGAGGTCTCAACTTTGGGTGATAATTTTTAAAAGGTCTGAACTATTGATTAACCTGTGTAGGTCCCAACGTTATGGGGTATTCACTTTTAGCGGGCCTTAGTAACTTGAAACTGGCTTAATAAGTCATAACTTGTAAAACGTGGGTCACACCAAAAAGGTTAATTGAGGGAGTGAAGTAGGAACTAGGTGAGATTTTAAAAAAATCGTCAGTTTTAACTCACCGAGGCCCGCTAAAATTTAAGACCCCCTAAAGTTGGGACCTACACAGGTTAATAAATAGTTCAAACCTTTTAAAAATTATCGCCCAAAGTTCACACCTCTATTGTCAATTTTTCCTATCTATATATAGAGAGAGTTTGTCTTGTAAGAGACCGCCTACTTTTGAATTAAAATTAGGCAATGGTAAGCTTAATATTAAAAAGAGAATTAGTCCAACAGTAACTATGTTAATTTCTTTCAGTGACTAGTTTAATCCATTTAGTGACTAGGTCTACTTTTATAGTAAAATTAGACTGTCTCTTTTAATAATTTTTGATATATAGAAGTAATGTACAGATAAAAAAAAGTTATATAGAACTTATTGAACAAACATATATATAAATAATAAATTCAAATTCTTGTGTATGACACGCTATATTCTACATATAATCTACTTCTGGTGCAACAGAAGTTGTGCGTGATTAGTATAAATGCGACAATTAACAATAATATATATATATATGGGCAAGATTACATGAGAATGCTCCTTACATGAGAAATGAGAATGAATCACAACCACACGATTGAATTAGAGTTACAACACTTGTTCATTAGAGTCCCTAAAAAAATTTGAGCCCATAAATAAAATTTTTTTAAATTTTTTTTCTAATATTTTTTTTTTTGAAGTTACATCACTTTTTCATCAGAGTTACATCACTTATTCATAAGAGTTATAGCGCATAAAGTTCATTCTCATTTCTCATGTAAGTATGCATTCTCATATAAACTCACTTATATATATGGTTATTGACAAACAAAAATAATACTACTCCCTATGTCCCATAATATAAGTCATGATTATGTTTTTACACAAATTTAAGGGAAAAGTAGTTTTTTTCGCCTGGGCGATGTCTCGGGTTAGTTACAATAAACAAATATGTTATTATTTTTAAATTTCATAATTTATTTTGCTACTTTTCTTATTTTTTATCCATTAAGAAATTGAAAAATTCATATTAAATTACGACGTGATAAGTAAAAGGAATTGTGAACCAAGCTTTCTTGGTGGAGGTGGTGGGGAACTTACCTTGTGACTTGGAGGTCACAAGTTCGAACCCCCACTACCTACTTATGCTTGGGAGTAGGGAGTAGGGATTCCCTTATATTTCCCCTACTATCAAACGTTGACCTATGTAGCTGGGCTGACTAACCTGAGCGAGGTGTTGTCGGTAGGGTCCTTCTTCTTACCAACAAGTCCACTTTTGGGAGCCCAAAAAAGAATTAAAAAGGAATTGTGGTAAGAGAATATGATATCAATATTATCTTGTAAGTTGCTCACTTAGAATCCTGATACGTACTATTCATATGTAGAGAGACTCTTCTCAATTTTTTTCAATGTATAAAAAAAATATAGTCATGTGGGGTATTGTTTGATTCGTCTCAATTAGTATATTATTAACATTCAATCATTATAATTTTTACTAATAATGAATGATATTTAAGTTCAAAGATGTGCATTGGGAGATGTGCACAAGAAAGTGAGAAAGATTAAAAAAAACAAAAACAGAGGGAGTACGTAATAAGAGTGGTAGATATGTATATACTTGTTTAAGTCTTTTTAGCTAATAATAATTATTACAAGACTTCATCATATTTTATGTGAAACATTAGAAAATGAAGTCATAGGGTATTGATGGTTAAGCTCTTACTTTTCATTTCAAAGGTCACGTGTTAGATTTCTTGCACTTACACATTTTGAAAATTAAATTATTTTCATGAGGATATTTTGGACATAATTATTGATTGGAAATTGAAATAGGACTTATAAGAAAACATGACTTATATTATAGGACGTTGAGAGTATAATAAAAATATAAAGTTACTTGTATGTCATAATGCCGCATCATCATTTGTGCATTCGACGTGAACATCACATATAAAATGCTAGTGGTGTCAATTTAGTTAACCAGTTCGGTTCTGGTTCAAACCAAAAAATTCTATTGACTTCGGTTCAGTTAATTCAAATCGTTTTTCAGAGCTTAATTGATTCAATTGAAGTTTTTCGGTTTCAGTTTCAATCCATATAGTTAATTCAATTTTTTCAGTTAAGTTCAATTTAGTTTACAATTGTCTTTTGATTTGACCTATACAGTTTTGGTTTAAACATGTGACTTTTTATTGATTACTATCGAGTTATTTTCAGTTCGAATTCAATTTATTTCAGTTCTTAAAAAAACTGCATCAACTCGGGGAAATTGATGTTGGTTATGTCATATGCATCTTTTTATCTCTTCATGTTTCAGGTCAAAGGCTTACCCGTTACATAAATTTTGAACTCGATTGGATTTTTCCATATCGGTTGAACTTGTCAAAACTAATGATAACATCAAGATTTAAGAGATGTGTCTATATTTGTCTTCAAAACCGCATTTGAAAGTTACTATAAAATTGTTGTATCAAAGGTTCGACAGTACATTTGGTTGATATTCAAAATTTCAAATTTTAAATTCGTCATTTATAGAATATCTAGTTATTGTTCATTTGTATGTTTCTTATAATTACGTTAGTGATACTAAATGTAATTATGTATGATACCTTTACAATGTTACTAACTTACTATGTAACGTTATGTTTTTTATATATAGTTTCCTAATGTGTACATTGACTTGTAAATATTAATGATGAATTGATGATTGATGGTGATCAAGATGATGATGATTTATAATGGTGCATGCTCATAATTTAGTGATGACGATGATGATTAAAGTCGATAAACACACGCTAATATAATACAAGTATAATGTGGCAAAAATCAGTTTAGTTGGGCAATAATTAGGCTAAACTAGATCAGTATACAGTGCATTGATATGTATTGCATTTCGAGTATATACTAATGTATAGAATAGTGTATAGATCAAATTATTGAATTTCGAGTATAGATTAGTATAAACACAAGCTAATACAAATTGATTAGTGTATAGAGTAATTAATGTGAGTGGGTAATCATTAAGCTAATCGTCTTTAAGTGTAATACATTTTGAAACTACAAACATCTACTTAAATGACATCGAATTTGGTTTCTCTATCTAAAGTTTTCTCAGCCTTCTCTCCTTGCAACTTCTTTCGCAAATCAAACCCTAGGAACTCGCCGGAGTTCCGGCGACGCGCAAGCCGCCGGCGTGTTCTCCGGCGAGTTCCCCTAGTTTTCCCTCTAGTTTTCGTTCCCCTCTAGTTTTCTTTGTCTTCTTTAAGTGATCTTTTAGTTTTCACTCCTCCGAATTGAAGCCGGAGGTTCCTTTGCCCTCCGTTTCTTTTGTAGGTGGCTCTTGCCTTGTCGTTTTCGGTGTTCGCCGGTTAAAACACGACCTGTGTTGCACCGAGTTTCTGGTGGTTTTGGTAGTTCGCCCTGGTCTTAGTATTTCCAACCCCTCCCCTGGTGGTTCGTCGGTATCTGCTCACTATTTTCGTTTTCTTGGGCCTCCCTATTCCCGTTCCCCTGGTGTCATGTTTTGGGCTCCCCTATCCCCTCCCCTCCCTAGGCTAGAGTTAATCCTTTCAGGCTTCCCCTATCCCCTCCCCTCACTAGGGTAGTGACAATTTAGTTTGGGCTTCCCCTTCCCTACCTCTTCCCTGGTTCAGTCCATTGTGGGCATAAATTTAGGCAACCCTTTCCCCTTCCCGGTTAGTGTAGATTTACCAAATTATGTTGTTAGTGGTTATCCGATTCTCCACATCCCCTAGTGTGTTGGAAATTCATTAAATTGTTTAGTTTGTGGGCGCGTTAGTATGGGTTTTGTGTTTGCTGCAATGAGCTGCTTGATACTCGTGTTATTGGCTGGAGGTCATTTTGCATTTGATGTTGGATCTAGTTCAAGAAATTGGTTAGGGTTTGTGTGGCAAAAGATTTCATGGATGGGGTCTGTTTTGTCAAATTTTGAAAATTGGACGCTTCTCCGAGATCTAAATTTAGTTAGATCTCAATTCCGATGGGCAATGATTGTTTCAATCATTACCTTGAAAAACCTAAATCTGAAGACGGCTTCCCAATTTGTTAATTGGGTATATAGCGCGTTCACACAACTAAGCTTCACATCAATGGAGAAGTCTCATATACACGTCTGGTATTGAGTCACACGGAAATGTGACTCTTCTAGGAAATCTGGCTTTAGAATCCCATGTAACAGAAGCTAAATCGGCATTCCCTTCCCCCACCGTTCGCCAGAGTTCTGGTGCCCTTCATCTACCAGCAGAAGCATTCTAATACAGTTACCTATCAAGTCGACCCTCCATATTCTACAATTTCATCCTTACTTAAATTCTGTATGCTTGTGTAATAGTTATGTAGGAGCATGTATCGCTCAATTTAGCATTAGGTTGTACTTCTTTTCTAATTAATGCAAATTTCCCCATTGTCAAAAAAAAAAAAAAAAAAAAAAACCAAATGAATGTGTCAATGGTAGTCGATAAGCAAATTTAAGATAACAATACAACATTTGAGTTGATAATGTTTATGTGAAATGCATTTAGAAACTAAACACATCTAGTTGAACGGAAAAAAGGTGTTGTTATTTAGTTAGATGAATGTCTCGGTGTTAGTCGATAAGCTAACTCAAGAAAACTATACTCTATTTAAGTTAAGCATCCAATCTTAGTCGCGCTATGAGCTATCGAGACTCCACTCGAGTATCACTATGCTTAGTAATAAACATAAAGTGGTTATGATAATAATATTATAACCAACAACAATAAGAACTAGTAGACGATCAATTCCAAGGTCTATATAAATGCTTTATTGTTATAAGCATTATGATTGATATATAAGTTTGTAAATAGCTATGATGATAGGGAGAATTTATCATTGTATGTCGGTAAGCTAATTCAATGTAATGCTACTATAATTTCACTTAAATAAATATAATCAGAACTATTACTTAATTAAGTGATATATTGATAATATAGGTAAGTAGGTAACGCTGTAAGGAGTTTAATTAAAATTAAGAAACTTAATTCACAACTTTATAATAATAATAATAATAATAATAATAATAATAATAATAATAATAATAATAATAATAATAATAATAATAATAATAATAATAATAATAATAATAATAATAATAGTTATACTATGGTAATTAATAAACGATAATTATACTTAAATAATACTAATAGTAATTTCAGTAAAGATAGTTAAAATTTTAACATCCGGTGAATTTTTCGTGTCCCGGAATGTGTTTTTATTTGAGTCTTCTTTTCCTTATACTTCCCCTCCTACCCCCCTCTTTTTCTAACACTGAATTACCCTCCACAAATGGTTCGTTTCCCCCCCTCTTTTAGATGATCCCATCCACTTACATAATAGCCCACCCCACTATTCTAATTCTAGTCCATCTGGCTCTCCCGTGTCCGACCCACCCTCCTCTCCTGACCCACTACTTCCTTCCGTGTCTCCAGCTCTCATGTTGCCTTCAGCATCCCCCTCTCCATCTCCCAGCCCATCTTCTCCCTCTGGCCGAATATCCTCTCCTGACCCAGCGCTGACCTCCGCGCCCTCTACTCTCCCTGCGCTAGGCCCATCTTCCTCTGTGGTCGCTGATGCTGAGCGTCCGGATCCCTCTTTGGACCCTGACGTTCCTTCTCCTCCTCTTTTGGGTCGCGGTCATAGGGTGAAACAACCCGCGGTCATAGTTATAGTTGTGTATTCTAGTGTATCAAGGGGAGTACATCAGAATGCTTTAATACCTATTATATAAATGCTCTTATGCATCTATCTAAAAGGTTTGAGACTGCACGAATGAATTTAAAAACTTATCAATTGAGTAATCTTCCGATAATTTAGTGATCTTTTACCATACAAAATATAAATAAAAGATTCCTTCCATTTAACATCTATCTCGCTCTATTATATAATTAGTTAAGGGAAGAGTTATGGTATCTCCTTGTGCAAAGTTTTTGTTGTCTATAGTTAAAAGATAAATAGATTTTCAAGTACCTAATATTTTACTAAATTCATAAAATACTCTTGTGGTTTTGAAAATTCATCAAGTGTCTCTCTTAAGTTGGTATATAATGAATCAGACTCCCTTAGTAACTTACTTGTCTTGATTCTGTTAACTTAAATAACCTGAAATCAATTAAACCTCAACCTAATTCGCCTATTAACTCACACTATGCCAAAAACTTCCCATAGTGATATTAATCGACTTTTTTATGCGGTCAAAATAGTTTTAATAGTAGTCCAAGTACCTCTTAGGTAATTTTGTCTATTTTTCAAAGATTTCATTGGACATAATATGAAATATTAGGAAAATTATGATATAGCTCAATTGATTGTGGGTCATTTAAGCTAACAAAATGAACACCATTTGGTACATTATATCCAAACTTTATGTGTACCTGATTAGTTTTTAAAATTAAAGGGTCACCTCATGCTTTTGGTAAAACTTCAAAAGTACTAGGTGAAAAATCTGTAAAAGAAAATTGAAACCTTCAAGCTAATGACATGTTTTTAACTATATAGATAAGACTAGAGTAGAGACTAACTTGCTTTTATTTGAGGTCCACACACCCAATCATGTTGGTTGTTGTGGTGGAGTAATTTCATGGTTGTTCAATAAAAGATGATTAGAGACTAAGTGAAAGTTCTTGTTGCAAGTTTCTTTCCATTAGTGGTGAAACTGGGGGAATCAGACGAAAGATCTAGCATTAGAAAAAGCATTAACATGGAAAACCATACTTCGCCTCTTTTTTTCTTGTTTTTCCACCTCTGTCTAATCACGTACATAATTGATTTATAAAAGCCTTTAGAGCATTCAATTTGGTTGTAACTTGTAAGGGACGGATTCCAGTCGGATCAATTCAAACTCTTTCGGGTCAACATGTCTTTTTTGTGGATCTCAAACCATATTTTGGCCAAGACAACTTGAATTCAAGTTAATTCATACTCAAGTTTAGTTGGTTTAGGTTTAGAATGGATATAAATAAAGGAGGGAAATGGTAACAAAATGGTTATCTTTATTAAGTGTCTGATTCAAGCTAAGTAATGAAAATCAAGGGTAATCATTACCTTCCAGTAATAATTTTGTTACTTGAGGGGGAGGGGGAGGGGGAGGGGAAGGTAACAAATTGGGGGAATCAATTACCATCAAGTAATGATAAATGATTGAGTGGGGTTGAACCAAACAAAAAAAACGGGAATCGTTAATTGATTCCGTTTCTTGAGATCCAAGAATAATGAACCAAATCTTAAATTTGTATTAAGTCATTTTGGGTTCCCGACATTTGTCAAGTGGGTTAGGATTGAATCAGGTCAATCTGAATTTGGTGTAAGCCTATCAATAGTCACGTAAAAGAGTAAGACATTAATAGCTCGTCCTAAAAACAATTATTACAAATTTGCAAATTTTATAAGGATTTTGTACCATAGAATTATCAATGTATTTACCAAATATATATCCCTTATATATATTTTTGTAAATTTATTCACTATACACCCCGATTTTTTCACAAATACACCAAAGGCTCTTAATGACTACAATTATCCACTATGTTAACACAAAATATTAGCATCGAATTATAGATCAATCCCAAATTAATCATCAATCTCATCCTTTTATGATAGTTATAAATTATCATAAATCAAATCCGGCAATCGGTTCCTATTTTTTTTTTTTTTTTTTGCATTTCTCTTTCACATTTCCCTTCTCCTTTCTTTACAGTAGTCTCCATGGAACCACCATTCACCTTCTTTCTAAAATGCGTAGTAGAAAGAACCCACAATGAAGGTGACAAAATTAACATTTGCTGCTTCATAGTTCAATGAATATATGTACTTAGGGGGTGATAATGAGCCTGACAAGCTCGCAGATAGTTCGGGTTTGGGTCGGTCAAAGCTCGGCTCGTTGAAGCTCGGCTCGAACTCGGGCTCGGCTCGAGACTCAAACGAGCCGAGCTAGGCAAAGCTCGGCTCGTAAAGCTCGTGAACAGCTCGATTATTATTTTATACTAAAAAAAAATTATATTAAAAAAATATTTTACATTAAAAAAAGCTAATACAAATTTATATTTTAATTTAGGTTACAAATTATATTTTAATTTGTGATCCAACTTCATCTCTACTCCACTAGGCACTAAAGTCCCACATTGGTTAAGAAAACAAAGATCAACCTTATTTTCCTTATAAATAGCTAGTACTCCTTACTTCAACTTAAAGTTGAATTTTGTATCTCATTGGATGGAAAACAAAAATTATACTTTATTTTCTTCACAAAGGGAATGCAGTATATTTTTAAATATTTGATTATTTAATACTTAAAACATTTGATAATTGTTTATTTAAATGCACTTAAGAGTGTTAATGGTACAAATATGATTTTTTTTTCATAAAACATGAAGTCCGACATTGAAATTTTAGCAATGCTAAGAGGGATTCCAAGTTATAAAAGCATATGTAGAATAAGTTTGTTTATCTTAAACGAAACATGGAGTCCCACATTGAAATCTTAGCAATACTAAGAGGGAAACCAAGTTATAAAAAATGGGTATAATGAGTTTGTTTTTCTTTAACAAACCATGGAGTCCCACATTGAAATCTTAGCAATGCTAAGAGTGAAACCAAGTTATAAAAGCATATGATGGGTGAGTGAACAAACTCACCTACTTTGTACATAACCTATATGATTGGGCTTACCGCCTAAGTATTGTTTTAGTATTGATGTGGCCCTACACGGTTGGGCTTCGAGCTTAAACGAGCTCACGAGCCGAGCTCGAGCCGCAAATTCTAATCACGAGCTCGAGCCGAGCCCATGAAAAGCTAAACGAGCTCGAACCGAACCCTGTACTATTTGGGCTCGGCTCGCTCGATAAGCACCCCTATATGTACTCGTTATTGAGTTATTCGTGAATGTTAACAATGGCGTGATCGATATTTGTGTCAAGAAGGGGGTAATTAATTCGGTGAGAGAGATAGAAGTGGAGTGGAGAGGAGAAAGAACCACAACCGTTTTTTGATGGGTTTTAAAGGCTTTTTGGAAGATCGTCGTTGTTCTTCTATAACATTAGTAGTTTTAACTATAACATTAATACTCCATATTTTTTATTATTTATTCAAGTAATTAAAATATTTATTTTCTAAAATAAATATTTTAAGCAAAGGGTATTTTAGAAATTTCACTCGTTTTAAATTATTTTGGCGAAACATGACGTCAAAATTGGATTTGTTAAGCTTTTGGTTTTAAATCCAAGTCAAATAATTTCAAAAAAACCAAAAATAAAAATAATTATTAAGGCCTAAATTTTTGACGGAATTTCAAAGTAAATGGGGGAGTTTTGTTTTCCTAAAACTTCCAAATTTATGATGAAGGTTACAAATCTCAGTGTAATCTCCTAATTTATGGTGCATGTTACAAACTTTTCAATTTTGGAAATTAAGTACTACCTATTCTACTCCTATAAATACTCCATACCTTAAACCATCTTTTCCACACAAAAACTTTGAAGAATTCATACTCTTACTTCGAGGTTCTTATTTCTCTTCTTATCTATTCTAGTTTTATATTTCTTATTGAAGTTTCAATTTTTTTTGTTTAAGAAAAAGATTTTCATGTTTCTTACTCAAAAATATTATGTTCATGATAGGTCATTCATGTTTAAATTCATGATTAAGTTCATGTGATAAGTTACTTATTGGTTGGTTATGAGAAAGTTCAAGATAAGAATATAGTCAAGATATTAGTATACTCTTTGCAAGATCAAGGTACGTTATGTAGCTAGATCTTTTGAAATGTGGTTTTATGTGATAAAGTTATTTACTGATTTAATGGTTGGATTGGTTTAGAAATTTGGTTTTAAATGGTTATAATATTTTATTATTCACTCTTGGAAAAGAAAATAAGGAATGATTTTCACATGGTTATAATATTTTATTATTCACTCTTGGAAAAGAGAAGAAGGAATGACTTTCAAATGCTTACACTATTTTATTATTCACTCTTGGAAGTGAAAAGAAGGAATGATTTATTAATCATTTTTTTACAGAAAAGTTTTGTTATCCTTTTTGGAAAATTAAATTGTTTTTATAAGAAAAATTTTGATTGATTTTATGAACTTTGAATGTTTAAAAAGTTGTTTATGAGAAAAGAAGATTTATTCATGAATTACAAGTCATATTATTATTAATTCCGCTTGATTAACATCAAGAGTTTCAAAGTCCACTTGCTGCCAATTATAGTTACCCCTTGATAAAGCTATGTGATGGGATGA